>NC_064863.1:53942789-54162789 GCF_024139225.1 Suncus etruscus | reverse complement strand
CATAAGGTATTGGGGGAGCGGATCCCTTACAGGCTCCATAAAGGGTGGGAGGGCGTTTGACCTTGGCAAACACTGTCATAACAAGTTAAGCCCCATGTTTATGTCTCTGTATGTCTCTGGCGTGGAGAGTTGCTATGTCCTGCTTCAAACTCCGCTTTGAAAAGCTATGCATTGCAAAACGTGCTCATTGTAGCCATTAATCCAGGCATCACCTCTGATTCAAAAATCAGCTCAAGGGGCCAGTGAGGTGGCGCTAGAGGTAAGGTGTCTGCCTTGCAAGCACTAGCCAAGGAAGGACACTGGTTCAACCCCCCGGCGTCCCATATGGTCCCCCCACGCCTCCAAGGGCCCCCCAATGGGCGATTTCTGAGCGCTTAGCCAGGAATACCCCCTGAGCATCAAACGGGTGTGGCCCAAAACAACAACAACAACAACAAAAATCAGCTCAAGTTATTTTATATATTTTTGTTTTCCAGGTTAAAGTTTTTAATAAAAATACTATTTACAGTCGCATGGGGGTTGTGAAAAATGTTTTTTAGGATAGCGACAGCAGTGATGATAATATCTGCGAACTCAGTGATGATGACAGTGTCTCTGCTGATACCTTCAAATCAGATACAGCTGAAGCTCTCTTTGACATACAGATGATGAGGAGGAGGAATCCAGTTTTGAAGGATTTTAACCTTTGTTATTTAGCTTAATTGTCTGTTAAGCTACAGTTTTCTGCACTTTAGGTTTTAAAGTTATTGTTGCTAGTTTACAAGGTTTTTTTAAGCAATAAATATTGAAAAAATCATTTAACCTACTGATTACTATTATCTTAATTGTTTTGGGTATATATTTTTGAAATTTACCTGTGGCTGCTGCATTTTCCACCACAGCTTATACTTGAGTCACTAAGTTTTCCCAGGTTTTAGGGTAAAATTAGGGGAGTCAGCTTATATTTGGGTTGGCTTATACTCTAGTATATAGGTATTCTATATGCACAACTCTAATCATTGCAGCACTCAACACAATAGCTAAGAATTGGAATCAACCTAGATGTCCAACAATAATCGAGTGCATCATAAAGATGTGGTACATATATACAATGGAATACTACATAGCTGTAAGGAATGATACAATTTGCAGCAACATGGATAGAACTTGAAGATATTATGTTAAAGGAAGTAAGACAGAAGGATAAATACAGAATGATACCACTTATATGTGGTGTTTAGAATAACTGCACAAGAAACACAATGGCTTAAATGATAGTTGTTTTAAACACCCTTGGCCCCAGAGTATAGTAAGGAGAAGAAAAGAAACTGAATGGAAGAGAAGCACAAAAGCTTATATTCTCTTCTATACTTAAAAGAGACCTTTAGCAACTAATATAACTATTTAGATATAGCAAGTATTAGCTCAACTGCTCTTTATAGATGCCTATAATAATATTCTGTGGCCTTTATCCACAGAAACAGGTGCAGAATGCAATTGGAAGCGATAGACTCGCACTACAGTGCTCACTATAAGAATGTTTTAGTGCCTTAATTTTAATATGTCTATAAGTATTTAATCTTTTTGTTCACAGTTTTTTTGAGATATAGGTTGGTTGCCCTCGTTTCTCATTGCAGTGCTATATTATATTAGACACAAAATACAGTGCTTATTAAGACAATGTCTCAACAAATATTCTAATCTATTTATTTTCCATTTGATATGCCTACTGAAATGACATGTTTATGTCCAGAAGCTAACATTAGAATAAGCAAGTACATGGCCAAGAGTAAGCGAGTGCATCCTGAAGATGTGGTAACACACACACACACACACACATATATTTATATGTATGTATACATATATATATATTATATATATATGGAAAACTACATAGCTGTAAGGAAAAATTCAGTTACCTTCTGACTCAATTTCATGAAATAAATTGCCAACTTTCAATGCATCTTTTAGAGTTAAAATTATGAATATATACATATATTTATACTTTTAAAATACATCTACATGCATTACCTATTTTTGAGGTAAGCTAATCTAATTTTTGATTTCAATATTATTCCTTTAATCAGTTTGTTAGTCAACTTTAATGGGTTAAATGGGGGAATTCCCATGCATGCCAAGGATACTGAGATGTCACTAGAAGGGGTATTCTAGTGGTATTTAAGGATCATTTGGTTTACACTTGGCAGTACATAGGGTGATTCAGTGATGGGGATCGATCCCAGTCCTTGAATATACAGTGCTTGTTACCCAGATCCTTGAGCTAGCTCCCAAGGCCTGAAATCAAAATATTTAAATGCAATTAGGATACTATGAGACTGAATGTTCATATTTTACTATTTTTCAGTCTGGAACACAGTAAGCATAAAAACAAGTTTTCATTAAACCACTGTGAACATTTGACAAAAATCTGATCTTGAATGTTATCTTAAATTTTCTGATCTTTTGTTTATTATGCATTTACTTGAATGTTAAAACCAAGGAAATTATTTCAAAAAGCATTTACTTGCAACCAGTCACAGAAAATATAAGAATTATGATAATTTATTGAAAATATATGAGAATTTTCTTAAAATATGATATCTTATCCTGATAAATCTTTGTATTAAGAACATAAAAAATATTGTCCAAAAGTAACAGAATTTTGTTTTATGATAGTGTATTACAGCACTATTTCAAAAGCAAAGTCTTGGTTTGGATGTATATGCATTCAAATACTGTTGGCACCTGGCATATCAAACTGCTTACAATAATGCTAGCTTTCAATTATTGATTTATCACCACTTGTCAGGAGCAAATAACACTCAATCTCCAATGAGGTAGAACTACTGTAACCTTTCCAGTTGGTGATTTAGACTTTCTCTTTTACTTTCTATTTTGTTAATTCAAACTATGCCTGGATGAGGTTGTCATAGCATGCATTTGCCCTCCAATGTCACATAATAGTTTTTAGCTCATCCAAATATCTTATGTCTCTTTCAGATTTCTCAGCTCCCACTTGAATGATGTACTAGTGACCTTAGCTTCATTGGTATTCTGTAAATGTCAGAGATATGCTTGCCTCAGCTGCCTGGGCCCTGGTGAGCAGGTGGAAAAATGACCAGTTGAAAATGAGTTGTTAAGACCACTACAGTGAAAAGATTGATGCAATTAATTTTTCATTATGCAGAATGTCTGTGGATTCTAATCAGTTTAGATTGTTCCTCCTTTGAGGCACAAATAAAATGCAAATGTCTTTGGAGTGAAAAGAGCTTTCTTTATGGTATAGACTTTCCAAAGCTGTAAAATGGCTCTGAACTAATCTGTGGTGTTAGAAATATTTTATGAATTAGACCCTGGCAGGCTAATATAAGATCTGTCTAGAAAATCATAGCTGTAGCAACTGCAGAGAGCAGTTTGAAAGGTAGATTTCAAGGACACAGGCAACAAATGAGAGGTGTTTGAGATAAACAGGATTGAAAAGGGGAGTAGGAGGTGTGTGAGAGTATCTGTTTATTAAATGAACTGAATATATTAGGTGTACATAATGTAATATGATTTATAGTTTATAGACATTTATTTTCATAACTTTAAAATAAGTTGCAAAAACAAATGCAATTTAGAATTTATTTTAGAATCCTAATATATCTCCTACTGTGTTGCATTATCTACTAATATTTGCTGTCTACTATATGGATATGAAAACTTTAAGTCACAAATCACTATAGACAGAACAAATTTATAATATTATGTTTTCAAATATCTCTTAAAATAAGGCCACTCTAATTATAAAGCAAATGACTACAAACCTGTATAGTTAAAAAGACAATTCAACAGTGTTTTCACATACATTCATGCTTGAGTTTTAGGTTGTCTAGGTAACTGTGTTCTACATTCCTCATACAATTAAGTTTTATAAAATGATGCAAAATTAATTTTATAATAAATCCTGAAAAATTGTTAGGTCCCATGACAATAGAAAAGAAACATCTTTAATTTACATTATACTTCTTCTGAATTTAAAGAATATTATCATTAATGAATTGAGTAATTTATAAATATATTGTTTATGCGACTGGAGGATAGTACAGCAGGTAGGGTGCTTACCTTGAATATGGCTAAACTCTATTCAGTCCCTGATACAACATATTTTCTTTAGTCTTTTCAAAAGATATCCCTGAGTAAAGTAACCCATAACACCTGAGTGTATTCCCCATTTATATATGTATATATATTTGCATGCATATAATTTTTATAACATACAATGTTTATGAAGAAAATTCCATCTCCTTAAAATAGTTTAATTCAGCAAAAACTAAAAATATGTTGATCAAAATTTTAAGTAAAATAAGATATTTTGGTAGTGACTATTGATTGAGCCAAGACTCATCTGATGCTTAAGCCAGGGATAAAATTCACTACCACAGTTTGATTGGTTTTTTAGAGGTAATTTGTTTTGTTAAAGTAGCACATAAAATATTAAATAAAAAATAAATTTTTCGGAAAAAAAATCAGTGTAAAAGAAAATTAATGTATCTCTCTTTAAAAAAAGTGGCTATTATGTTTGTTTGAGTTATGTGCTTCTGTTCTCAGAGAAACAATTGTGATTTCATCTCCATGTTTGACTAAACAAAATAATTTTTGACCCAAATCACAATATTAGTTAAATTTAGGCTTTTGGACTGAAGATCTTTATTTGTTGCTATGATCTCTGCATAGCAAAAATGGGTGAAATTTAATCCACTGAATTTTTAGGAATTTGATATAAAAATGATGATGAAATGTAGAATTTATATTATTAGTAAACATGACATAATTTTTCCAAGAAATTGAGGAAAACAGAAACACAAGGAGTGGCTGCTCTTTCACCCAGAAGCACCTTCTTCACTTTACTTAGTATGCTCCCACAGAAAGAGAAATACCAGGACCAGGACGAGGGCAGGTGTTCTCCAACCCATACCAGTTTGGCTTCACCTAGTCACACAATCCCAAGACAAAAAATTAGACTGACCATAGATTCCTTGTTGACTCAAAAGAGCCATTTCATTCCAGGTCAGTGCAAGCCCCCCAAAGTGTATCATTCTGCTTCACATCACTGCATGGAAATTCTTCTAGTCAAAGAGAACCACAAGAATACAGGTTACAACTAAGGGGTACCAAATAAGCCATACTAATAGTGACACTAATAAACTGCCAACAGTGGGGTTGGGCTAGGAGACAGTTGCCATTGTTGGGAGACTATCTGAGAGTGCTGCCCTTACTCCTAGAGTTGGACTCTGAGTAACAGGGATCTGAGCTGTTGAGTGGCTCAGACCCATCTGCCAAAAAAACACTGATATTAGAACTGAGGGTGTGAGAAAAGACTAAGTCCTACAGAAAGGCCTCACAACAGCATAGTTGTGAGATGGCAAACCAAGGCAGCAAGGCTTCAGTGAGGTCAATTTGCTTCATAGTTTCACATTGCTCCAAGACAAGGACTCCCATCACATAAAATATCATCACTCAAGTGTGTATGTGTATGTACATGTGTCAATGCTCCTGTAAACTGTGGCAGTCCTAAAAACAAAAACAAAACAAAAAAAATCATCAAACAATGCAAAGCTCACAATGGGCAGACATCACAGAACCACACAACACATTGTGATTGAATATGGTAGTTCTGATGTCTCAGCCAACATCAGCCATCTATTTATTCTCTCCGATATAAAATTTAGAGAGAAAATGTGGAGAATGTTCAAAGAACTCAAAGAAACTATAGAACAAACCAAAGGAACAGCAAACAAGACTAAAGAGGATATGAGATTAAAAATGAGAAAACTTTAAACTGCTATAACATGTCTGCAAAAACTGGTAGGCAAAAATGAAAAATTGAGTGGAAAGCCTCATAAGCAGAATAACAGCTGCCAAGGCTGAATCAGTGATATGCATGATGAGCTTTGCACAGCACCTCCATACAACAGAAGAAATTGGAATAGACAAATGACCAGAAGACGGAAAGAATCCTCAAAATAAGCAAACATATAATAGAACTTTGGAACAAATTCAACAAAAACAACATAATTATCAGTGGGGTCCCAGAGAGGCAAGAAGAAACTTCTAATTAAGAAGCTACAGTCAAAGTCATCATTGCCGAGGTTACCAGAATTGAAGAATGCTACACACATATCTTAAATGCTTGATGAGTACTAGCTAAAGAAACCCAAATAAAAGCACCACAAGGCACATCCTATTAACAATGATAAAAAAATTCTCATATAGAGATATAATATTGAAAGCTTCAAAATCAAAAAGAAATATTAGATACAAAGAAAGATCCTTAATTAACTACTTATTTATCAAAAACAACCCTCTAGACCTGAAGGCAGTTGTGGAATATAATGAAGAAAAAAAAAAAAAGCTCAATGAAATGAGTACCTCACCAAGAGTACTTCACCCAGCCAAATATTTATTCAGCTTTGAAGGAAGGATATAGGGCTTTCCAAATAAATAACAGTTTAGGAACTTTATATTCTCAAGGTTAATCTAAATTTAAGAAAAACTGAATAGTCTATTTTTAGGCAGATAGGTTTCACAAACGCACAAAACTTTTACAAGATTGCACAAAAACGATGACAATAATCTCTCAACATTAATGAGCTAATTGCACCAGTTAAGAGACACAGAGAGACAAAATGAATCAGAAAATTGAATCCAATGTTTAGTGATCTGCAAGAAACACATTTAATATTCAGAACAAACATTAACTCATAAGTTGGAGGCCAATCCTTCAAACAAACAACTCCCTTTAAAAGGCTGTGGTGGTCATACTAATATCAGACAACATAGACTTCAGCCTTAAAAACTTTATTAGAGACTAAGAGGTTCATTTCTTAATAATCAAGTTATAGGCACAACAGGAATAAATTACACTCCTAAATACATATGCACCTAGTGAGGAGCCAGCAAAATACTTAAAACTACTGGTTATAGACCTTAAAAAGACATAAAAGCAACATGATATTTGTGGGAGACTTGAACAGTTTTGACATCAATTAAGGATCAATCACACTAAAACTTAGCAAGGATATACTGGCTATGAAGGAAGAAATGGAAGATACTCACTTAGTAGACATATTTAGGGTTTTCCATCCCCAAAAGCTTCTTTCTTCTTTAGTGCACATAGGACATTTTCCAAAATATATCACATGCTGGCACAAAATATAACTACATAAAATCAAGAGATTAGAATTGTATCAACTCTTTTCTCAGACCACAATGCATTGAAAATAGAAGTAGAATACAGAAATAGAAAACAACTTTAAGACCTGAAAATTAAACTGCTCACTGCTGAACAATGGTTGGGCTAGACAAAGTCAAAGCAATCAAAAGATTTTTGAAAACAAATAATGAATAAAGCACAAATTATTCGAATTTGTGTGACACAGCAAAAGATATTAAGATGAAAAGTTTATATCTTTACAAACATTCATCAGGAAGAAAGACCTACCTAATAAATTAATGGAATAGTTTGAGAAATTGGAAAATGATCATCAAAAGGAGTCAAAAGTAGGCAGGTAGAAGGAAATTATAACTTTTAGAGCAGAAATTAATGAACTGGATACTCAGAAAACAATAAAAAAAAGATCAATAAAACTAAATGCACCGAATCAACCAGATGTTGATTTTTTGAAAACATAAACAAGATCAATAAACCATTAGCAAGACTCATAACAGGGGCCAGAGAGATAGTACGGTGGTAAGGCATTTGCAACCAATTCAGGAGAACGGTCGGTGGTTTAAATCCCGGCATCCCATATGGTCCTCCGTACCTGCCAGGAGCGATTTCTGTGTGCAGAGCCAGTAGTAACCCCTGTATGCCACCGGTTGTGACAAAAAAAAAAAATACTCATAACAAAGAGAGCAGAAAGAAACCATAGGGGCCGGGAGCTGGCGCTAGACTTAAGGTGCCTGCCTTCGACGGACCCCGGTTCGAACCCCCCGGTGTCCCATATGGTCCCCCAAGCCAGGAGTAATTCTGAGCGCATAGCCACGAATAACCCCTGAGCGTTACCGGGTGTGACCCAAAAACCAAAAAAAGAAAAAAGAAAGAAAGAAACAATAAATAGTATCAGAAAGAAAAAGGGAAATATTATTAGAGATACTATACAAATACAAAGGGTAATCAATGATTTCTTTGAGAATCTTTAAGCCACAAAAAAGATAAATTCTTTTTTGGGGGGAGCACACTGGTGATGCTCAAGGGTTCCTCCTGGCTATGCACTCAGAAACTGCTTCTGGCTCGGGGGACCATATAGGAAGCAATCCTTGCGGAAGAGAAGATAGGTAGAATCACTTTCCCCAAACTTAAACTGTTCTATATCTCAGTAGTCATTAGAACAGCATGTTACTGGAATAAAGACAGACCCTCTGATCAGTGAAGTAGACTTTAATTTTTTGAGATGGACCCACAGGTATACAATCAATTAATATTTGATAAAGGAATGCAAAGAAATGCAAAGTGAAGCAAGAAAAGCCCCTACAACAAGTGGTTTAGGAACACTTGTAACCTACATACAAAAAATGTAACTCCAAAATCTATCTTCATGCAAAAAATCACAAGAAAATGAATTAAAGATCTTGATATTATACCTGATACCATAAGGTACATAGAGGAAAATATAGGCAGAACACTGCATGACATTCAAGCTAAAGACATCTTCAAGGAAGAAACAAGAATTGCTAAGAAAGTGAAAACAAAGATAAATAAATGGTAGCACAGTAAATGGAAGAGTTCCTTTATCTCAAAGGAAAGGATGACTAGGACACAAAGACTAACCAAGAAATGGGTGAAGCTATTCACCCAATATACATTCAATTAGGGTTTAATATCTGAAAGACAAAAGGCACTGGTGGTGCTCAGCAAGAAACCCAACTACAATCATACTTGGAATCATAGTGCTTAAATAAAGATTTTATAAAAAAAATATTTTAAAAAGAAAAGAAAAAAATTTAACACCATCCAAAAAAAGGGATACTATATAAACAGACATTTCCTCTAAGAAGAAATAAAGATGTACGAAAGACATGTGAAAAAGAAATTCTACACATCACTAGTCATTAGGGAGATGCAATTCAAAACAAGATGGCAACAGATGGCTAAAGAAACTATGTATATTTACACTACGTTACATTAGACACCTGTTGTGATAGATGAAGTCATGAAATTTGTTTATACTTGATAAAATGGAGAGTATTATGCTGAGTGAAATTAGTCAGAGGGCAAGTAATAGATCTAGAATAATCACATTCATTTATAAGATATAGTAAAACAAAATATAATGTTGTAATATATTCAGGGACAATAGAGAGGAGGCCTATGAAGAACAGTACATGGTAGGAAGCTTGCCTAATAATAATAGTGGTACATTGCAGTTAGGGCAATGAAGGAACCACTATGATAATGATAATTGGAACTGATCATTTGGGACTATAACTGAGTATTGATAAAGATAAAGTGATATTCACAGTATTCCTTCATTAACAATAGAACAATCCACATTGTCTAAAAAGTAAAAAGGAAGAGAGATAGATAGAGAGAGAAGAGCAAAATGCCAATCTCTGGAGCAGGGATAGGGTGAGGTGGAGGAAAAAAATGAACACTGATGGTGGAAAATATTCATGGCTGAAAGGTGAAATACACTGTAAGACTGATACTCAATTATGAACAATTTTGTAATTATGGTGCTTGAATAAAAGTTTTTCAAAAAATAAATAGAAAGAACGACAATCCTGAGGCAGTATATAAATTTATTGCAATCCCTATAAAGATATAATGAAATGCTTCAAGAAAATAGATAAAAACAGTCCTAAAATTTATATGAAACAATGAACTCCATTAATAGCTAAAGAAATCATTGGAAAAATTAAATGGAGGGCATACATTTTTCAATCTTCAAAATTTACTATAAAACAGTAGTCATTAAAACAGCCTGGTACTAGTAAAAAGATCAATGAAATAGATTTCAATATTCTGAGACTGACCCTCAGTATATTATCAACTAATCTTTGGTAAGGGGCAAGAAAAAAAGTGTAGTAATAAAAGCTATGTCATAAGTAGTGTTAGGAAAATGTAGGCAGAATAGTCAATGACTTTGAATCTAAAGGCATCTTCAAAAATAAAATACTATTGGCCAAACAAGTGAAAGCAGAGATAAACACCTGGGACTATATTAAACTAAGAATCTTCTGTACATCAAAGGAATAGTTGAATGGGATAAAAAGTTTATCATAGACGTAAAAAACTGTTCACCAATACCCCTTTAATAAGAGATTACTAACTAGATATATAAGGCAAAGGTAGACCTTAGCAAAACACACACACACACACACACCTAACCTCATCCATAAATTGGACAAAGAATTCAAAGGACATTTTTTAAAATAAGAAATTTAGATGGACAAAGGTACAGGGAAAAATGGTTCCACATAATTATCATAAAATTCAAATAAAAATAACACTAAGATATCATCTCTCACCACAGAGACTGGCATACCTCACAAAGTGCTTTTTGCATCATAACTAAAAAAAAAAAATACTATGAACCATGTAACCATACATAGCTTGCATGTAAAGTGACAGAGAAACATTATTCAATTTGTATTGGTTTGGGGAGAATATTGAGGAAAATAGTAGCTCTCTATTGACATAAATTCTAGTATAGTGTGTCCTACTGGCCCATTCTAAGCATCTAGTGATTTGAGTTATTAGCAGAAAAGTTTATTTTGTATAAATCAAAATGAGAAAAGTAACTTCTCTCAGGAAATGGTTCAGCAAATTATACAAATCAGAATAATTTAACCACTTTATTTTGCTTCCTTAATCCTGCAAATTCCAATCCAATTTTGATAAAGCAATAAAGAGACATTACATTTTGACTATTTTAATATATATGTGGTTGAAAAAATATATTATAAATTTTAAAGTTTGAGCAAGTAAATTGTTCAGAGAATGGTGGAAAATATTTCAGATCTATAAGTTTTATGCTCATTATTTTCTAAAAATTGTTCTGCTTAGGAATATACTTGTATTTTTAACACATACTATTTGTTCTTTTCCTCGTAATGTCTTTGAGTTGACTTTTTAAGAACATAAAACATACATACTTTATAACCTCTCTAAGTCATATCTCAGAGTGCATAAAGACCAACCTTATCAAGTGATTTATAGTATAAAAATTAGATATGAATGATCTGTTTAGTGGAGGTACACTAAGCCAACATTAATATTTAAATGTCTTCCCTATTTTTGTATGCATTTCTGTAACAGGAAAAATCTGGCACTTAAGATGAGATAATTTGGGATGTCAGAATTCATACATTTTGAGTAAGGTAGGAAGGGCAATGACAGGTTTCTTTGAAGACAAAATCATTTTTATTCTGAATATTGTAATATATACCATAAAACTAAAATACAAACTTCTAATTTTATTAGAATTATTATGATAATATTTTTATCTTTATAAGAAGTTGTTTTTGAGGTTGGAGCTACAGTACATTGGGTACTTG
This sequence comes from Suncus etruscus, assembly GCF_024139225.1. NCBI lineage: Eukaryota > Metazoa > Chordata > Mammalia > Eulipotyphla > Soricidae > Suncus > Suncus etruscus. The sequence goes on along the minus strand of NC_064863.1, from coordinate 54,151,269 downwards.
CCCTGAATTTGACCAATTGTTTGATCCCTCCTGTGAAGCTGTTTGTTAACCGTCAGACAGGAACTACATAGAGCAATTGTTTCAGGGGACCCAGAGCCATGGCGCTGGGGATTCTCCTAAGGAAGATCTCCAGAGGCATAAACTCTAAAAATGGAGGACAACACAAATAGGGGTGCCATCATTCCATAATCAAAGATCACTCACAGGCTTGATTCTGAACTGTTTCTCCCAGAAAGTGTGGTCAAGAGACCTAAGGTTATTTTTATGTCCAGTTGTGTTGCTCACCAAAATTCCTAATTCCCAGTGTTTATGTTTAACTTTTCCCTGTCTCCTCATCCCTAGCTGCTCATCTCTGGTGTCGTGGGCTTTCCACCCTACATGTATTCCAGTTCTCCTTTTCCTAAATATGCACTGTTATAAGTGTCTCTTCTTATCTGCATTAGACTCATTATTTCCTGGTCAAGGTAAAACCTTCTTTGACCCAGACATGCTTTGAGGGGGAAACTGATCCTTGCCGGCCGACGAGATCAGCATATCTAGCATCTGAACAGAGATGTGAGAACTTTGCAAAGGATGTGGAAAAAAAAAAAAGGACTAGACAACAGGGATATGAATAAAGGACTGTATTCTATCAACCCCTAAAAGATGAGTAGGATAACTGGTTTTCTGGGATACTGGGGAATTAGAATCCTAGCCATACTTATCATTAAGATGGGATAAAAACAGTGCCCAGTTAAGCCCTACCAGTGTCTCTTGTACCAGACTAAATATGCCATGATTTTTGTTGACTTGATTCTGCATTGTCCACTCTCCGCCACTCAGTCCATTTCCAAGCAGAACTCGAGATGAATTTCCTGATACCAGCTCCAGTCCTGCCTTAAAATTGTCACCTTTGAAATTACATTTCTGGTTCCCTAATGAGGGCTCCTTGGAACCAAAATTTGAAAAAAAGATTATGGACAATGTTTACAGGGTATTTATGGAGGGGACTCAGACACCCGGCAATTTTGGGTAACTTGGGCAATTGTTTTTGTTTTGTTTTGTTTTGTTTTTTTATCCAAGTTTTGGAAGGTACCTCTAGAAAGATACTAGATATGAAATAGGAAAGGAAGAGTTGAGTAAAGGAACCTGGCAGGGGTCACAAACTCGCGGCCTGCGGGCCGTTTGCGGCCCTCTGTACAACATTTTGTAGCCCTGCCCTAGAGAAATCTTTTTCTGTTTTGTTTTGTTTTAGTTGTTTGGGTCACACACCCCAATGTTCAAGGCTTACTACTGACTTTGCACTCAAGGATCACCCCGACTTTGCCTCCTGGGCCCCCCCCCCAGTAAATTGAGTTTGGGACCCCTGCAAGGGGATTCCTGCTGCTGAAACCTGAAACCTTTAAGGGGTTTAGTGACAAAACAGATAAAGTACCTCTGACTGAGAAAATTACTCCCACCCAGTTCCAGCAGTGCCATGCCACAAAAAAGTAGAGTTCCTCCTACGATTGTCCCATATCCAAGATGAAATTAAAAACATGGCCTATTTCAAGCCCCACCTGTGCCTATACCCTGTCAAAAGAAAGATGCCTTCCCAGTGGAGATGCATTCCAAGTCTAAAACTCTTCTCAGGGCCTGTGATTTACAGTTTACTACTGATGTTAAAGTATAGAAAACAGTGTATAACTCAACATTCAATCCATTGTAGGAAGGAGGACATATATGATGAGACAGCTACCAAATCTCAGTCTGAATCTGACAGCTGAGGGTGACTCAATAGATAAACTTCTTCTTGGAGACCATCAGAGATTTGGTCCTGAGTGAAACTGATGGTTAGAAACTTTATCAGTCTGTGAGTGGGCTTCATGAGCTTCCTCTTCTTTTCCCCATACATTAAAGTTCTGTTGAAAATAATTTTAACTATATAAATATGTTGCCTTTGGGGTTGGAGCAAATTACTTGGGAGATTGCTTGCCTTGCATTCAACAAACCAAGTTCAATCCCAGGCATCCAATGTGGTCTCTATGCACCACCAAGAGTAATTCTTGCAGAGCCAGAAGTAACTTCTGAGCCACAAGTGTGGCTGAACTATAATTTTCCTTGACTAAGACAATAACAAAAATTGAAAAATAATAATCATTGGAGAGTCTTGAGAAAAGTTTTGTCTTGTTTTATTACTAGAATAGAACAGGAATATAACTGATGAACAAACTTTAAAATGCATCACTTTATTTTATGTAGAAGTAAAATTCATTAATAATATTAATAATTATCATGTTCTTGTTATTTATTTTTGTTTGGGGGTCACAGCTGGCCATATTGAAAAGTTCTGCCAAACTCTATACTAGAAAATAATCCTGGAAGGTTTAAGGGACTATCTGGGAAGATGAGAATCAAAAACTGTATCCATCAAATAGAAGAGAAATGCCCAATGCTATACATTTCTCTGGTTGCTAATTGACAATTTTATAACCAAATTCTTATATAATTAAACTTTCTTTGTAAAAACTTGCTGTAACTATATCTATATAAAATAAAAGTGAAAAATAATATAGGCTGAACAACATTTCTCCTAAAATAAATTTTACTAACATATAATAAAAGGCCATTAAAATATGTATTTATAAGGGCCAGAGATAGCACAGCAGTAGGGCCTTTGCCTTGCACGCAGCCAATTCAGGATGGACGGTTCAAATCCTGGCATCCCATATGATCCCCAGAGTCTGCCAGGGAAAATTTCTGAGCACAGAGCTAGGATTAACCCCCTAAACTCCACTGGGTATGAACCCACCCCCCAAAAAAGAAAAAATATGTATTTATAAATTTTAATATTTATCAAAGTATACATTGGTATTGATTGCTCATGTAAAACAGTAACTATACTTATTCATTCTAGAAAAATATTTATTTCAAACATTTCTAGTTAGACTTAGCCAAATTTTTGAATCTACAAATTTTTTTATTGTAATATAATACTAGAATTGGAAGCAGGGCATAGTACAAATAATCATATCCTTTGTCTCTAAGCTATAGCCTTTGTTGCCTATCTTTCATGTATAAGAAATTAAAAATAACTGAAAATCAATAAGTAAAATATACATTATTTTTCTTTTTTGATTTTTATTTAGGTATTATTATTTACAATATAATTTGAAATAGATTTTCTGACATACATGGCTTCGACTCCCCACCACCTCCAGAGTCCACTGTTTCTTCCCCAGTATTTTAATGTTCTCTTCCATGCCCTCACACCACCCCCTTATCAAATTATTATTAAGTTATTATTATGCTATGAACCATATATTTATAAATGTTCACATTTATGTTTTTATGTACACAAATACGACATGACATCATGGGCAAAACATCCTAGTTTTTCGTGTGAGCTAATTTAATCTTTGAGAAATATTAGAAGATTATAAAATAATTTTAAATTAAATATATTAACTTTCAATAAAATTATTTGGCCAAAAAAAGAAATAGCAGTTGGTAAGATAATGTAGTAGGTGAGGTACTTGCCTTGCATACAGCATATCCAATTTTGATGCTTAGTATCCCAGATGATGTCCAGATTTCTGCCAGGAGCAAAAAGAACAACCAGTAATTCTGAGCACTGCTGAATACAGCTATCTCTCATAAAATAAGAAAGAAAAATTATTTGTTAAAGGAGAAAAAAGAAAACTATATAGTCTCTTGAAGCGGAAGCTGTTACAGATTTTGTAATAAGTGACCGCAACATTGAAGCAACACATTTAAATTTTCTTGAGTACAGTTAAAATAGAGATGTCAATGTTTTTATGAAAATATCATTGCAAAGATATCCTAAATGCTGATATCTCTGCATTCAGAAGAGTTTATGGTAGATATAATGAAACTCGGGGTTCTCTATTTGCACAGCCTGCAAACCATTCTAACAATATATTTATGAGGTTTATTTTGGTTCTTATTATATTTTAAAAAGGCAAGTTACTTTAACTGCAATGGATTATGTCTTTTCACTTTCCAATTCTGACTTATTCTTCATCATACTTCTGTTTAAGATTTCAAAGTGGCCTTAGTAATTTTGTGATCTAAATGGGAAATTGGATTGGTGATAGATTTATTTTGAGTTAGTAAGATAAACATAAAATTCAAACTCAATATGTAGAACTATCATTTCTAGAAGTCTTTATGTAAGAATGAAATTGATGTACATTCTTGCCATTTACTGAGACAACTCATTATTATTATTATTATCATTATTATTATTATTATTATTATTAGACCAGAGGTCATGTTGTAATAGCCACATATCCTGTGGCATCTGGCACTTAAAATATGCAGATAATGAAGAAAAAAATTAGGATTTGAAAATCTAGAATCGAAGTTTGTCTGAGAAAAATGTTTTCAGCCAATATTATCTGCTACACAACCTTTGCCTGAGAATTTATTTTTTCCTTCTAGAAGAACATTGCAATATAAAGTTATATAAGCTTCAGGTGTGCATCACTGAAAATCAGCATGAATGCATATTCTACATTTGATTAACCACTGAAAGCCTAAATCTACCTTTTATTATACAACTTTTTTGTTTGTTTGTTTTTTCAGACCATACCCGTTTGATGCTCAGGGGTTACTCCTGACTAAGTGCTCAGAAATTGCCCCTGGCTTGGGGGGACCATATGGGACACCGGGATGATAGAACCGCGGTCCTTCCTTGGCTAGCACTTGCAAGGCAGACACCTTAACTCTAGCGCCACCTCGCTGGCCCCTTATTATACAACTTTTTTTCCCTTTTTTACTATTCCCCTTCTACCATTCAGTCTGTTAATAATAGTACAAATCTTTGTTTTTTTGTTCAAGTCATATGTTTACTTTTATCATCACATACTACTTATATTTATGTATGAGAGCATAATATAGTATTTGTTTCTCTGCCTTATTTAACATATACATTCTATATTATATACATTTTATGGTAATCCACAGTGTAGACATGGCATTTTATATTTTTTTTTTTGTCTTGAGCAGTGGGCAGGCCAGCTGATTTTTAGGGTTTACATCTATCTTGGCACTCAGGGATCATTCCTCATGCTTATTAGAAAACCATATGAGGTTCTGAAAATTGCTTTATATAAGGTAAGTACTTTCTCAGGTGTACTTTCTCTGGCACTGGTATTTTATCTTTTGATAGCTTAGTAGTATTCCATACATATATTTATATATTCATATCACCTCACATATACTTAAATATTCATATTACTTACATTCATTTGTCAGATAATGTATATTTAATTTTTGCCATTTTTGACTAATATCAATAGTTCTGTAAACAGAATATGTATGTATTGAGTATATAGTTTATAGTTATATAAACTCATCATATAAAATTTCTATATTTTTATCTTTTTGTAAGTTTTTGTACTGATTTTAATAATGGAGGTTAAGTGAGGAAAAAGAAATATTTGTGATTGTTTCTTTTTTTTTTTTCCTTTTTTTTTTTTTTTTTTTTTTTTTTTTTTGGGCCACACCCGGCAATGCTCAGGGGTTACTCCTGGCTGTCTGCTCGGAAATGCTCCTGGCAGGCACGGGGGACCATATGGGACACCGGGATTCGAACCAACCACCTTTGGTCCTGGATCGGCTGCTTGCAAGGCAAATGCCGCTGTGCTATCTCTCCGGGCCCTTGTGATTGTTTCTTATATTAAGAAGTTTTTACTGAGCCTTCTACATTCAACTGGCTACCAAAAGGTTCAGCAGCCTCTGCCTAAACTCACTATCATTCTAGTAGAAAAACAACACCTGGTCCCTCCACCAGCACAAAAGAAAGTAAGAGCTACTTACTCTTCCCAGGTAGTCTAGTCTGGTCTAATAGATAACTCTGTGATGTTGACAGATTTCTTCTTTCTGTATGAACTACAGTAGCCCATTGCCATACCCTACAAAATCTGACAGAAATGTCTCAGCTTATGAGTTAACCCTAACAAACTGCAAAGCCACTAAATTTGTTTCAGATTTATAGTTCCTGAATATATCAAAATGTTGTAGTAGTGTCAGTTTAGTAATGCCATGGGAATCTGATGGAACAGTTAGATATTAATCTGCCAATCTCAGTGAGCCTATACAATAACATAGAGTCTCAATTAATACCAATCACAACTCTGTAAATCTTTAGACACTGACTTACTTTTGTAATGTTATGGAGAAATATAATGATTTCAAATTATCCCTTGTTGATCTAAGTTTTGAAAATTCCATTTGCCATAAGTTATAACAAACAATAAAAAGCAATTTGGTTTGTGGCTTCAAGGAGGCATGCTATTGTGGTGTGTGGGAAATTGAAGACACTGATGAAGTGAAAGGCACACTGGATTGGTATTTGAGCACTTAATGCCTGAAATGGCTGTGTAGAAGTAACAAGTTAGTAAATTATGGTCTTATAATAGAAAAAAATCTAATATATTTTGTAACATACAATTATAAACAAAGTTTATTTTTAATAATGATAACTTGAAAAATTTACAACATATATAGATATCTACATAATACTAAAAGAGTATGACTTTTGAAAAATAATTTATAGAAATATAAACAGAAAATATTTGAGCTAGTTTAAAGCAAAAATTTTGGGGGGTGTTTTATGGCTACACCTGTTGGTACTTAGGAATTAAATCTTGTTCTAGACTCAGAAATCACTCCTGGCAGACTCAGAGGATCATATGGGTTGTCAGGGATTGAACAAGGGTTGTCCTTGTGTAAGGCAAACACTCTACCTGCAGTGGTATCACTCTATCCCTTTAAGCATAAACTCTTTTTTATAGACTAGAAGAATCTATAAAATGTATTATAAAAGTAAAAAAACATTGTTATATGAAAAGATGTTAAGACTTATGTTACTAGCAACTCTGGAATTAAAAAAATGATAAAAATCAGACATTGAATAGTTTTTTTGTGGATATTTATCTATATTTAAAGTATTTATCAGGAAAACTTTTAATTTTTAGTACGTAATAACTAATTTTATTTTTATATAAACATCAGAAATTTTTATCCTATATTAGATTTCAAGTTTATTATCAGGTATAATAATCATCATTGTAATCAAAATGTACCTTTAAATCAATAACTACTTTAAATTTGCCACCAAAAATCCATTTTCCTGTTTTTTTTTTCTTAAATAAAATAATTAGTGTCAGTGTTCAAATTAAAGCTTAACATCAGTGAGAATAAATGGTTCTGATGAAAAAGACTGGAATCATTAATTTCTGGTGAGGATGTGGTAAAAAAAAACAAACCTCTCATTTAGTATTGGTGGGATAGTCTGAAAAATATTTTGGAGATCTATAAATATTGAAAACAAGAACTTCTATGTGACTCTTTTTGGGCACTTACCATAAGAACACAAAAACATTAGTTAGAAAGAGCATTGGCATATCTGCAGTTAACTGCAACACTATTTACTATAGCTAGGATCTTAAAACAAGTGCCTAATAACAATTGATAAACATTAGTGTATTTACACAATGCAACATTACTTACCTATGAGAGAGTATAGAATCTTGAAGTTTTCTACATGAATGAACATGGATGGTGTTAGATTTACTGAATAGAGTTTGAAAGATAAAGGTAAGTACAAGATGATTGCTTTCCTATACAGAGTATAAAGAAACAAAGTAGTGGGCCCGGAGACATAGCATAGCGGTGTTTGCCTTGCAAGCAACTGATCCAGGACCTAAGGTGGTTGGTTCAAATCCCGGTGTCCCATATGGTCCCCCATGCCTGCCAGGAGCTATTTCTGAGCAGACAGCCAGGAGTAACCCTTGAGTACTGCCGGGTGTGGCCCAAAAACAAAAAACAAACAAACAAACAAAACAAAGTAGTGAATTAGGCAGTCCCCAATGGAAACATGAGCAGTAGCACTGTGAGCTGTGAGCTAAGGAAGGAAGAGAGGGAAGGGGATCCTATGTCAATAATGGGAGATTTAAAATACTGATCTAGAAATTGGTGTAGCAACACTACAACTGTAAAATAGTAGCATCAGTACTATTGTAAATTGTGACACATCAATGAAAATGAAATTTATAAATGATAGTAAACAAAATCTGTGTTTCATTAAGTAGAATCTACATCCATATTTAAGTATTTAACTTAAAGGAAAAGTCTATATAAATGTGCTCATATATATATTTGTTTAAAATAAGAGATTTTATAAATAAGCTGTATGCATATATGCCACATCTCATTGTATTTTAGTTTTGGGAATTATATTAAAACATGTACAAGTAGTTATAGGCTATAAGATCTAAACAGCACGTGAATGCTAGAAGCTTCCTTAGAGTCTTTGGAAAGCAAGTTTATAGTTTCATTCTTGACATGGCACAAACCAATGAATTTCACAGTCTTAGGTAACTTAACTTCCATGCCGTTGGTTGGGGCAGAATCCACATAAGCATACAGAGATTTATACCTGCATTACTAGAGGAAGCAAAATGATACAATGGTTTCATAGCTTTTTAGTATAACTTATCCATAACACTGCATCCACATTAGGCCTGATATTTATAAAAAACAGTATGGCACTAACTATTGAACTTTAAAAATTATTTTTCATTACTGTTTTCTAAGCTATCATTCATGGCTATTTTACTGTGACCTTCACCATATTTTAAATTATACTTTCAACTATGCACTATCATACTTTATTCAGATATTCTTAAAGAACATTTACACTAATTAAAGTATACATCAGTTAAAATTCAGATGAATATGGAAATTCGCAATTTTAAAATCAGCAAAATTACAGTAGTTATATTAAGATGGAACAGATACTTGAAATTAACATGAAATTATCTCTTATATTGCAAGTAAAATATGACATAGTAAGAGAAATTTTGAAAAAGAGTGATGCAGAGATTTGCAAGTGAATGAAAGTCAAACTTAAAAAAAAACTGGAACTATATCATACTTACTGGTATAAAATAAGAAAATGAGATGGTCACACCTTCAGAGGAAGGTAGAGTTAACCAATGTAGAGTATCCTTTTAGAGATAAGGAAAGACTTTTTTTTAAGCATCGCTTATCATTTTCAAATTAATGTTGAATTCAGAAAATTATTTTTGGCAATTGGTCTGTAGCTGGGCTTGAGAAAGCAGATTAGGACTCTCACCAAGGGAGAACAGAGAAGGATACATAAAGCCGATTGTCATCAGACACCAAAAAGGAGCCTCAGCAGGCACCCGCGTAGGAGAGGCCACACCCAGATGGGGAGAAGAGCACTAATCAGAATGGCACAAGCTGGCCTCTCAAAAGAGGAGCCCACACTTTGCTTTCCCCTAAGGCACTAAACACTGAACTCACACAAATGCCTCCTGAAGGTTGTCTGACCCATAATGAACTTCACTTCCCTACTTTAAAACTCTCTGCACACAGCCAAACCCATGCATCCTATTGGCCAGACCTCTGTATAAAGTGCAGAGGTCACCCTCACCCACAATAAAAGATTTGTTTCCCTGAAGTCACTCCCTAAAGTTTTATTGCCATGCTTGCTTCTCTTATGCTTTCCTGCACCGCTTTTGGATTTTTTGTTTTGTTTGTTTGTTTTGTGACGCTCAGGGGTTACTCCTGGCTATGCGCTCAGAAATTGCTCCTGGCTTGGGGGCCCATGTGGGACACAGTAGATTGAACCCAGAACCGTCAGGGGTTAGGCGCTTGTAAGGCAAAAGTCCTACCTGTGCTATCATAGCTCCGGTCCTACAGTTTGGTTTATTTTAAGGTCCTACCCATCATGTGCATTTTCTCACATGGCTTCTATGCCCAAGCGTACTCCAAGCAGCTTCTCCTCAGCTGCTTTTCCTCTGGCTCTCAGCCACTTTCTTCCCTTCCTTTCCCCCAGCAAATTCTGTTATTCTTTATTCAAGAGACCCATGCCCAACCTAGGTGTGGGCGGGTCTTATCATCAGCAGAAGGCTTAGGGCAAGGGTCTCAAACTCAATTTATCTGTGGGCCGCAGGAGGCAAAGTCAGGGTGAGGCAGGGCTGCATATGGGATTTCACAAAAAAAAAAAAAAGTCCTCAGATGTCATTATTAACAGTTTTAATTATTTCTTCTGAACATAAATAGAACATTGAGTGAAGATCATGAGCAGTTCTTCTGAGCATGACATCTTTTGCCTATTCCTTGCTGCCAGAGACTTGACAGCACTTCTTCTCACAAATCTGAACCACATTTGGCTTTAGAGAGGAAGCAGTTGAGATCTTCAGTATGGCTTGAAGATGATCATCATTAAGTCTAGACCTGTACTTTGACTTATTGAAGTTCAATGTGGAGAATAACTTTTCACACAAATATGTGCTCCCAACAAGGCATGTGGTGCACTTGAACATTCGGGAAAGCTCAGGGAAGCAGAGGGGCAATTCTCTCAAAAATTTCCCATGCATGTCTGCTTTTCCAATAATCTCCCTGAACGTGGCTTTGAGATCAGAGTTGCATTGCAGGTAAATGAGCTCCATTTGAAACACAGGAGGGGCATCTTGCACATCAAAGGAAAAGGGGTCCACAAAAATTTGGAAAATGGTTCTGTGCTTTTTGAAGTCTGCAAATCTGTGATCAAATTCCTTCTCTAGCTTAAAAATAGCATCAACATAGTTCTCACCACTGAATGGTATGCCTGCATCCACAAGTTCCTTGCATGCTGGGAAATGGCAAAGGTTTGTCGGAGAGAGCTGGGATTTCCATAACACAAGTTTTGTGGAGAATGTTCTCACGTTATCATAGGCAGCACTGATAAGCTGACCCGGGCCTTGTAACATCTTGTTTAGTCCATTCAGCTAATGTGTGAGGTCAACAAGAAAAGCTAAGTCCATAAGCCATTTGTGATCACTCAACTCAGAAACAGCATTCCCATCCTTCTCCATGAAGGCTTTCACTTCTTCTCTCAACTCAAAAAATCTTTTCAGGACATTTCCTTTGCTGAGCCAATGTACCTCAGTGAAATAGAGCACATCTCCATATTCTGACACCATTTCCTCTAAATAAAAAGCACGGAACCTCCTGTGTTTTAAGTCCCTGGATCTGATTTGGTTGATGCATTTCACAACAACAGACATCACATTGTCACACGGCAGGCATTTACTGCAAAGGGCCTGCTAATGGATAATGCTGTGAAGAGCAATGGCCTTCCCTACACCCTCCTCTTCAAGTTTTTTTTTTTTGAACAAGTGCCACCAGTCCATTTTTCCTCCCTGTAATCGATGGCGCTCCATCGGTTATTATTCCAACAAACCTCTGCCATGGCAAACCTGCATTCTCAATGACATCACACAGATGCCAAAATATCTCATTAGCGGTGGTCTGGACATGCATTGGAATGATTGTGAGCAACTCCTCTGTCAATTCAAAATTGCAATCAACACCACAGACATAAATTGTGAGCTGTGCAGTGTCTGTTATATCTGTGCCCTTGTCAAGAGCAACTGAGTATGCATCAAAACATTTGGCTTTCTCACACAGTTGATGATAAATATCACTTGACATGTCAGAAATGTGCTCTACCACAGTGTTGGCAGAAAGGCTGATTTTACTAAACTGACCTTTCTTTTCCGGACAGATATTACTTGCAGTCTGAAACATGCATTTTTTTTTTAACAAACTCTCCTTCTATGAATGGTTTCCTTGCCTGAGCAATCATCTCACTAACCATGTAACTAGCTTCAACTGATGCAACATTCTCTTTGGTTGCTTCCTTTAAGAAATCTTGTTGCCTCATTAGACATGCTTTAAGACTGGCAACCTGCTTGACTCTCATTTCCTTGATATTTTGCACATTCCTCAGCATGTTTAGTTGAATAATGGTGTTTTAAGTTGTATTCCTTGTGCACTGCAACTTTCTCTGATTAAATAAGACATGTGGAGAGGCCCCCGTGCTCAACAAAGAAATACTGTGTCTCCCATTTTTCCTGAAATTGTCTGTGCCCGTCATCAATCTTTCTTTTCACTGCAGGCTTTGATGAAGTCATGATGAAGGTATGACAAAATTTAATTCTGTAATAAACTTTTCTTCCTTCTCTCCCTTAGACCTACAATAATGCAAGGGACAGGGGGAAGGAGCAGAGGAAATGATGTTGTGCAAGGCACAAAGTATTCACAATTATTCGCTTACTGAATATTCGCAATAAAGTATTGCATTAGTAAGAAAAACATCACAAAAAATTGCATTAAACATTTTCATACCCCGAACATTTTTTATTGTGATTATTCAGTAAGAGAATAATCGTGAATACTGTGATATTTGAAGGTTGGCCGTGGGGCACAAAATGTATGAAGGGCTTCAAACAGCCTGTGGGCCATGAGTTTGAGACCCCTGGCTTAGGGTGTTGGAGTAGGGAACCTTACTTTTAAGGTTGGAATAAACTGCTTGCAATAAGCTGAGCACAGAAGCCTTGTAAGGAATGCACATCGTGGGTAGGATCATAGAATAAACCTAGCTGACTTCGAAGAAACTTTGACAGTTTGTGATTATTTCTCTGCCATTATCCTGCATCTTCAGACCCGGTGGTGGAAGGGGCTAGAGGTGAGTGGCCTTGACTTGTGAGGGAGGCCTCAAAGTCACATGGGCATTAGACTCTATTTTACAATGATACAATAGTCACCCACTGTCCTTCTTTAACCTTTAATTTGACCTCTATGGAAATTGTTTTGCTCAGAGGTTTTAAATTTTTTGCACCTTTTGTTTCAAATAAATAAAATTTTTTTCAAAGTGATGGTAAAATGAGGTTTATTGTTACTTGAATGTAATTTTAAGCATGTGAACAACTAACAAAAGACATAAAACATGATTTTAAAATAAGAAAGGTTTATTTATCTAAACATGAGTATGGAATTAGAGGTTTTTTAAATTTTCAACTAAAATTTGTAAAAAAATGTTTGATTATAAAAGTGAAATATTTTATTAAGTAAATATTAATAAACTTTTCATGACCACCAAAATGAATATCTCAGAATAAATTTTCTTTTACTTGACATTTCTGGAAATATTTTTTTTGGGGGGGGCACACCTGGCGTTGCTCAGGGGTTACTCCTGGCTGTCTGCTCAGAAATAGTTCCTGGCAGGCATAGGGGACCATATGGGACACCGGGATTCGAACCAACCACCTTTGGCCCTGGATCGGCTGCTTGCAAGGCAAACACCGCTGTGCTATCTCTCTGGGCCCTGGAAATATTTTTTAATATGAAGAAGTAAAAATAATTTATTGACAATTTCAAGCTAGTCTTCAAGGATTGACATTTGACATAATTGGTGTTATGAGATCTTGTATTTCTGTGACTAATGAAATCACTGTTTTTGGTGTAAAACTGTTTTTCATGTAAAACATCTTTAACATTTTAACATTTTTAATACTCTTGCATTATTACTTTTAATAAAAGGTATTTAGAAAGAAATGCAATCAATCAGATATTAAAGCTAGAATATCTGTTATACATTATGACCAAAATAAATATATTTTATAAATCTACTATTACCCAAACCCCAATATTTAAAAGAATGTAATCAGAAGATTTTTATGTCAAACATGTGCATGATATTAATCTTTACATCAAATATGAATAGCCTGAATGAATTGCAGTGTATGCTTACTAGTATATTACCAAAGCTATCATTATTATTAAAAAGAAAATAAACTAACATCATGTACAAATATAAAATCTAATGGATTAAAGACCTTGATATCAGGCCTGAAACCATAAGGTATATAAAACAACATTTTGGTAAAACACTATATGACATTGAGACTAAAGGCATCTTCAAGGAGGAAACAGTACTTTACAAACAAGTGGAAACAGAGATAAACAGATGGGACTGTATTAAACTGAGAATCTTCTCCACCTCAAATGAAATAGTGCCTAAGATACAAAAGCCACCCACAGAATGGGAGAAACTATTCACACAATACCCATCAGACAAGGGGCTAACCTCCAAAATATACAAAGTATTGACAGAATTTAATAAGAAAAAAACATCTAGCCCCATCAAAATTAGAAGAAGAAATGAACAGAAACTTCCTCAAAGAGGAAATACAAATGGCCAAAATACACCTGAAAAAGGTCCACATCACTAATCATCAGGGAGATGCAAATCAAAACTACAATAAGGTACCATACCACACCACAGAGACTGGCACACATCACAAAGAACAAGAACAATCATTACTGTCAGGGATGTGGAGAGAAAGGAACTCTTATTCACTGCTGGTAGAAAATCTGTCTAGTCCAGCCTTTCTGGAAAACAATATGGAGATTTCTCAAAAAATGAAATTGAACTCCCATATAATCCAGCTATTCCACTCTAGTGAAATACCCTAGGAACACAAAAATTTAATTCAAAAGTTCCTTCCTCACACCGATATTCATTGCAGTGCTATTTACAATAGTCTGGAAGCAACCAAGATGCCTTTCAACAGATGACTGGCTAAAGAAACTGCAGTACATATACATAATGGAATATTATGCAGCCATAGAGAGAAATTAAGTCATGAAATTTTCCTATACATTGATATACATGGAATCTACTATGTCAAGTGAAATAAATCAGAGGTAGTGAGATAGACACAGTATACTCATTCATCTATGGGTTTTAGGAAAAATTAAAGACATTACTGTATTAAGGCCCAGAGACAATAGAATTAAAGGCTGGAAGGGTTGGAAGGATTAGCTCACAATTTGAAGCTCACCACAAAGAGTAATGAACTCTGTTAGGGAAATAACTACACTAACAACTAGCCTGACAATGTTAAAGAATGAGAGAAGTAGAATGCCTGTCACGAATACAGGCAGGGGTAGAGGATGAGGGGACATTGGTGGTGGGAATGCTGCACTGGTGAAGGGGGCTATTCTGTTATTAACTGAAGCCCAACTACAAACATGCTTGTAATCATGGTGCTTAAATAAAGATTTATATTAAAAATAAAATAAAATATGACATTCTAGAAAAATGCATAGATTTTTATAGAAATATTGCCTGTTTTCAATATGTTTATACGCAAACTTCCCAGTTTTTTAAAATGTAAAATAATTGAGTCAAGGATATAATGCAATATGTAAGGTCCTTGTTTTGCACAGTAATTTTGGGTTTGGTCCCTGATACCACATTTGGTCTTTTGCCAAGAGTGAACCCTGAGTTCAGTTTTTAGAGCTCAAAGTAAGCCCTTAATACCACCAAAAACCAACAAGAAGCATGACTTTCTTCCTTAATAAAAAATAAATATTGAAATTTCAGATATCAGCCATCTGCTTTCTAAGAACAAACCTTGTCTGGTGGGATCTATCAATGAGGCACAGCTAAAATTGTTAAGAACATGTGATAAAACTGAGGAAAATGATAGTTCATTTTGTGATGTGGAAGATTTCATAAGATATTTAGTTACTTTTTATATTGTTTTTTAGAGCTAGCATTCTCTCAGATAAGGTTCAATGGATCCAGGAGCTATCCTTGATATTACTTAGGTGTATCAAACAGTTTTACTCCTCTGGCGGTGCTGCTCAGGCTCAATTCCAGTGGTTCAGACTGACACCAGAACCACAGTCAGGTGCTGAGGGCCTAGCAGAGCAAATATACCAAGAAATTCTTGGGCTTGGCATGAAGTCCTTAGGGTAGAAATTGGAACCTTATGCATGCTGAGCATGCCAGGCCATCTCCTGCAGTACCTTGTTATATCTTTACTGTCATTTGTATACTATATTAAGTAATATATAAAATATTATTAATGAATGTGGGTATGAACAAACAGCAATAATTAGATTTCCCTAAATATGCCATTGATAGGTTTTGCCCTAATTGATCACCTTATTGCATAACTATGAAAATTATAATTCCTGCAAAGCATGCATTTCTAAGCAATTTTTGCATTTGATTTTGGGGACTACACTAGCAATACTAAGGGGTTACTACTGGTGGTGGTGTTCAGTGTATTACATGGGATATCAATTATCAGACCCAAGTTGTTTACAATCAAGAAATCACATTACATACTACACTACATACAGCTCAAGCCCCTCTAAAGAATTTTAAGCACAAATTGTACTAGTCATTTTAGGCCACTGATACTATATATATTTATTTGTAATCACACATGATTTATTGTAAATTAAGCCATAATTTATAAGCAATTTATATCACATGTTCCTCAATTTAAATATTTTATCTAAAAGAGATGCTTAATCAGTGCTAGAAAAGAATTTGCTTTGTCTACTAGCTCCGTCATTCAGTAACTTAATATTTTTCTTTCTCTGTTTATCAGCAATTACACTTTCAGTAAGAGTGGTAAACACAACACCAATTTGCAAGAAACCATCTTTATAAATATAAATAAGCATTTTCTAAAAAGTATTAGGCTTCATGTATCATTTATGAAATGTAAGCCATCATTAAAAAGTAGCCATTGCCATATTTCATATTCTTTTTATATCCTAATAAATAAAAATATTACGAGATACTTCTCATCTGCATATTATAAGAATTAAAATTTTACATATAGATATTGTTTTATACAAGATAAAATCTAAAATTTTTCTCTTCATAGAAGTACATTTCTTAAAAATAAAACTGAGTAAAGTGCAGTAAAGTTATACTGAATTGTCTGTCAATGTACGTTTTACATATATGA
Organism: Suncus etruscus; assembly: GCF_024139225.1. NCBI lineage: Eukaryota > Metazoa > Chordata > Mammalia > Eulipotyphla > Soricidae > Suncus > Suncus etruscus. The sequence continues at coordinate 54,134,653 of NC_064863.1, read as the reverse complement.
TAAAACAGTTTCTCACACTTCTTTCAAATATTAAAAACCATTGACTACAGAAAATCGTGGTGAAACTTTAATTAGTATGCTGATCACATATTTAGATTCTTAACTATTTGCCACTATAAAATATAGCTAAGTAATTTTATCAGTTTTCTTTATTCATATTATTCCAAATATTACAGATGTAAAAATTCCTGATATATTTGCGTTGTCTGTATGTATGCACAAAATATTTGTGTTATGCCTGTAAAGTAAAAAACTGCACATATATGTATATGCATAAACATGCTTTTATAATAATTCCACCCTACTGCTTATGAATATGCTCATTCTTATTATATTAATCCAAAATTCTATGAGCAGTTCTTATATTATTTCTTAGAAAAAAAATCTACATACAGTACTGGACTGCTGACTTACCTCTAATGGGAGTCTTTATTGCAAATCATGAGCCTGTTCTACTTGGGGAAAATGCTAAAGTATAATGTCTTAATCTAAGTGTTTGATCTCTTCTTCCTTTTGAATTTTCTTAAAGCAAAAATAATACCCTCAGCCACCCGCTACTTAAATCAGAGCACAAATCTTTCTTTATCTATGATGGTGTTTTATCTGGATCATATCTTAAGTTGAAAATGAATTTAATACTCCTAACCTATTGGATATTTTAACTTAGCCTAATTCTACTTTAAATGTGCCCAAAGTTCTGACTATAGTTGAATAAAATTACTTAACACAAGACCTATTTTATATAAGAGAATCAAATACCTCATTTATTTTATCAAATATTAGAAATAAAGTTTGTAGAATAAATTGTTTAATTTCATAATTCATAAAGTTGATTGGTAATGAGTATTCAATGCCATGGCCTATATCACAATACTGTCTTTTCACATGTTGTTAGTAAGAGTAATGCTCAAAATAAAAAATTCAAAGCATAATTTCCATATATCATATTGCCTTTCGTACCTCTGTAAAATTGAAATACTTAAAGTGGTGTGAGTCAGGGACCATCTCTATAAAAAAAAGCATATTAAATATAAAAGATGATCCTTAAAGTCCCACTGGAAAAAGGTAGAGCAAGATACTAATTTGAGAAGCTATAGTTATGATTAATTAGTGCAGTGATGATTAATTAGCTCTAGTTATGATTAAGACGACTAATTTTAGAAGCTGTAAGTTGTGTCAGTTTATACTTTCTGTCACTACATGTAAACTTCTTTTTAAAGTCAGATTTTTATTAAATCATATTTTATTATTATTATTAAGTTCTAATACTGCTACATCATGTCCACCAGAAGATAATCAATATCCTTCCATCATTACTTATAATATTCTCTTTTCCCCCGGGCCCATTTCAATCTATTTAACATAATCAGTTCCTAGTCCTTTCCATTGGGGATTACCTCAATCCTTTCATTGCTTCTATATACTCTGTATGAGTGAGAATATCTGGTATTTGGATTTTTTCTTACTCAGTTCCCTGAGCATGACACCTTCCAACTTCATCCAACTTGCAGCAAATGGTAAGACTTCATATTTTTAGGCTAACTCAGTAGTATTTAGGTATATATTAGGCTTCCAGTGATTATTGGACTGCTTCTGTGGACTGGAACTCAGAGTCACTTACTCTTCTGGGAATATCACCTATTTATAGTGTTTCATTATTGGCTTTTATTTATTTATTATTTATTTTATTTTATTTTATAAAATCTTTATTTAAGGACCATGGTTACAAGCATGAATATAGTTGGATTTTAGTCACAAACAAAACAACCCCCTTCACCAGTGCAACATTCTGATCACCAATGCCCAACTTCTTTCCTCACCCTACCTGTATTTTAGACAGGCATTCCATTTTTTAAAATCATTGTCCCATTCACTCAAGCACAATATTATTTCAGGTGGTCTTCTGTGTACTAGGCAATGTGCTAGGTATTAGGAATTGTAAGAAATGTTCTTGCTCTTCTGAATTATGTTGAATTTCAGAGAGTCATCTCTCATCCAAGTGATAAAGCAGTTAAATCAGATAACTAAAATATCTGTAACATTTACAATAGGGACAATTTGAATACAGACAAGAAAGAAATGTAAAGGACAAGGTATCAAAAGAAAAATGGATGGAACACTGATATTGAAATCTTCCATGATTTCTGAAGAGTTAATAGTCTCCAATTAAAAGAGGCTTTAGTTACTTATTCTTTGTCCAAGCATGAGATAAAAGATGTTTTATTGCATGATGAATGCTGAAGATAATGATGTCTCTACAACTATTGAATTCATTTCAGACAGTAATACAATTTTCAGTCTTCTGAGGAGATCAACACTATATCATAGGAGAACAAGGGCTCAATGCCACACAAAATAAAATTTAGGCACTGGCCTTTAATGCTGACTGCACTTTAGAGCCACAACAACTTTTCAAAATCTCAAATTTCATTTCAGACACACACACACACACACACACACACACACACACACACGTCTTTTGGGCGTGAGACCAGAGACCAGTATTTTAAGAAGCTCCTTCATGATGAATGGTGACAGCTGAGATCCACTGAAGAAGAATACAGTTATCTTAATGACACTTTCTATTTTTGCTAATCTGTCTGCCTAGTATTTTTATAGCTGAGGATTTTTTCGTTTGGTATTACAAAATAATCTGCACTTACTTTGCTAAATGGCCAATGAAATATCTTACCTTTACAATTTTAAGGGGCCAACTATATAGCTATTTAAATGCACAAGTATATGATTTCCTAAATCCTCTGTGCCATCTTGTAACTTAATGAATGTTTTTAAAGTAATCATATTAAAACTCACTTATTGAAATAAACTCTCAAGAGGCTGAGGTAAAATCATGATAGTTCTGCATTGCCAATAGTAATGAAACTTCTTGTTTTCAAACTTCAGGTCAAATTAGACCTCATTGGGGAAACTTTGTGGCATTTTAATATTAACATCTAAATTGCAGAATTGAACACAGTATTTTCTAAGTCCATATGTATTATTCACAAAATTATTTCATAAAAATACATTTATTCCCCAGGAACCCAAACCTTACGTTGGGTGCTACGGTCCACTTGCTCTGGGCCAAGCATCTTGTCCCACACTCTTCGCTTGGGCCTCCCATAAATGAAGATGGATTTATATGAAAGAGTGACAGGCACCATTTATGAGTATGTGGTTCATTTTCAACTATGAGGAGTTTTTCCAGTTCAAACAGTTCATAGGCAAGCTTGTTCTCTACGTCAAGTTGGTTCTGCTGAGCTTGACAGCCCAATACTTACTAAAAACTGAAATTGTTCTGTGGTATAACAAGAGAAGCTGAATATTTTAAGCTTTGTTTTCTGAGATTTTCCTGCACTCAATTTGGAAAACAAGAACCATAAAAGAACTCAGAGAGTCTTTCTGGGTTCAAGTATGATCATCCAGGTGGTATATTTGTTTCCAAATTTTTTTGAGAAAGGAGATGTGAATGAATAAAAAGAATAGAAGATTTCACCCTGCCAAAGAACAACTTCAAATGTTTTGATCTTGCTGGACAATCTCTTCTGTGTGCTCATGAAGGTCCATGACATTCACTGGAACTTTGAACATTTCCTGGTGGATCTTCCTGGTGAACCTGGTGCCTGTCAAAAGGCCTGTTCTGTAAGGCCAAGGTCAATGCTGTCAAGTCTAACATCCTGGAGTAACTGAAGCAGATTCATTTACCAGTCAGATGCTGGCAAAAGGGGCCACCTTGCCTCATACCCGAAGAACAAAGTTAGCAGAAGAATAAACCACCTTTGCTCAGCCTTTCTTCTCACCCAGCCTCTTGTAAAGTAAACCATTATTCTTACAATTTTTGAGCTCCACCAAGTGTCTCCCCCCAAAACAAAAAGTCCAATATCATCCCATATTCTTACTATGCAAATAACTTAGTTGCAAATGCTTCTGTGAAGTATTAATTTTTCCCTGAAGTAATTATTTCCATTATGTCCTATCATGCCAAAAATGATCAGGTTGCCTGCAATTCACTCTGACTTCCTCTTGCACATGTATTTTAGTCATCACCTAAAAACATACAAATGACTTGCTTTCTATTGGCTTGACATATTTATTCCCTGTCACTTTAAGAAGATGATAATATCAAATGGATTTAGCAAATGACAGTCTTGTTTTTTGATTAGAGTTTTTCTTAGTTTGTTCCTAGTTCTTTAAATGTTTTGATTTTGTGATCAATATTTTTTTCTAAATCAGAGACTTATAATCAGTAATATTTTTCAATATTGTAAAGTTCTTTTTTACTATCTTTATTTAAATACCTTATTACAAATATTTGGTTATTTTTATTATTATTACAAATAGTTGGTTACAGTCATGTAAAGAACAACCTCCCCTCACCAATGCAACATTCCCATTACCAATGTCCCAAATCTCCCTCCTCTCCACCCCAAACCTGCCTGTACTGGAGAACAGGCTTTCTACTTCTCTCATTCATTCACATTGGTATGATAGAATTGTTATGATAATAATTGAGCTAAAACCTGCAAGCATTCATATATTGATCCAGTATCTTTTGATTTGCAATTGTGCAGTTTCAGTAATTTTCACATAGTGTTAAACACTTAAGAGTTTTATAAAATTTTCCTTTAAAGCAAAATGATCAAAACTATAGGAACATCTTCTGAATACCTATAAAACATTTTCTGCTTCTCCTGACAAAGAAAACAATTGAAGAGGGGTACATTATTTAAAAAATAACACATTGGGGCTAAAGAGTGTAATGGTGGGCCTGAAACTCACTAATCTGGGTTTGATCTTTGGCAGTTGTTATGGTCTTCATTGATAGAAGGTGTACTGGAGACAGAGAACCCAAAAATCTTAATTTATTTAAATTTACCCAGTGCTAGAATTCTTCATTGGCAATGATTTTGGAATTCTTTTTAAAAACAAAAGAAAAATACTATCAAGTAATTCTTGAGAGAGTAAACTTGACATGGAAAAAATGAGAATGGTTTAATGCTAATTGGATAGTTCTTTATTTCTAAGAAACAAGTTGAGGAAATCATTAAAAAAATCATTTTTAGCTATTTGATCTCTAAATAACATATTTTAAGTTTAAATTCATTATCTTGTACTCAAATGTTTCAACCATAACAAAAATTCTAGTTTTCTCTGTTTTCTCATTTGAACAAATGAAACATTATTGTCAGTTATATTGGATTATTCTGACCCTCTCTCTTCTGGACACCTGCTATACAGATGGACAAGAAAAATTTCTTTTATTTCCTTTCTTGAAGATTTTATTTTCTTTAAGCCTCGGTGAGAAAAGGAGTTGAAAGCTATTTCAATTGTATTTATAACCCTATAATTGAAGCCATAAGGGAAGCACTATATGTAGATTTCTGAACATTAACATCTTGCTATATTTCTGTGAAACCATTGAATGTCTTAGAATTGCCTTAGCCAGCTGCCTGATACAGTGTATTCCGATTTTCCTTCTGTTCATTGTCTATTCTCTGTCTCCTTAATCTTAAATCATAAGAGGAATAGAGGAAAAGGAAAAAATAAATTTTAATCTTGTAAATAATTTTACATACTACAATTTTCAGCTTAGCTTTATTCTCACCTTCTTTACATTCTCTAGCCTTAAAGGCTGAAAGAGATTGATATTTTGTTTAATTTTGCAAAATTTAGAAGTAAGAAACGATCTGATGAATGAAGAAAGGCATATACAAAATCAAACACAGCAAAACAAAAACCTATTGCAAACCAATACACAGAATGTAGTTAACATTTTGAAAGCCATTTATGTGGCAGCACAGCAACATATAATCATAAAACAAGTCAAACAAGATGAACATATGCAGATTCTTGAGCTGAGAGGTAGAAAGGCTTTTCCAGCAGCAACACACCTGTGTAAGAACGTAATTTCCACGTAAATTGCTCTTTTATTACTGATTAGATTTGAGTTTAAGGTATTGATTTGAAACTCTGAGCCAGAAGCTCAGTAATTTGCATATCCTGAACTGAACAATCCGATCCCTAGAGCTTGCAAAGTCATTCATTCCCACAGTGTCTTTTGTTGACATCATACCTACTGAAGAAGAGAAAGCTCTAAAATCATTGCCCTGATTTTCATCAAATTTAGTTTGATCCACATAATGTATTGTTTTATGTAATAATTGTAGCATATGAGTAAGTATGTGGCTAGAAAAATAGCATATAACATTTTTTGAATTGCTTTACTACGTACAACTTGTGGGGTGATATTTTGAGTAAGAGAAAAGTAGCTAGGATATGGAGACATAGGATAGTAGTTAAGGCACTTGCCTTTCACTGCAGCAAACTCAGGTTTTGTCCCTCACTCTCACTATTCTGCTAGCCACACCAGGGATGATCGCTGACCATAGAGCAGAAGTAAGTAAGAAGTAAGTATTGTTGGTTGTGGCCCACACTCCAAAAACAAGAAACAAGAACAATAAAACAGAATTTATTTAGTAGAAGGCAATGTTATGCAAATGGTTTAACCAGGTTAGAGATATGACACCAAAGATGGTCCCTGGAGCTTTGCCAAGAATGATTCCTGAGCAGACAGCTAGGTGTCAGTCCTGAACACAACTGATGTCATACCCAGAAAACAAGAGGAAGAGCAATGTTATCAAATTTGTTTAAAATTAATCTAACTTCATGTTGGTTCCTATGTTCTTTCATAATTTGATCGAGAAGTTAAGTGAAGGGTGTGTTCTTTACATGACTGTAATCATACAACTATAATTATATTTGTAATCACGGTGTTTAAATAAAGATAATTATATAGAAAATTAGAATAATAAGAGGAGGAGGAAGAGAAGGAGGAGGAGAATGAAGAGAAGGAGGAAGAAGAGGAGGAGGAGAAGATGGAGAAAAATAAGAAGAAAGAATGGAGAAGAAAGGAGAAGAAGGAAAAGGATGAGGAAGGAGAGGAGGAAAAGGAGAAAGAAGAGGAGGAGTAGGAAGAGGAAGAAGGGGAGGAGAAAGAAAGAAGAGGAAAAGGAAGAAGAGAAAGAGAAGGAAAAATAAAAAAGAAGATAAGAAAAGAAAGAAAGAAGAATGAGAGAAAGGAAAAGAAAGAAAGAAAGAGAAAGAAAGAAAGAAAGAAAGAAAAGAAAGAAAGAAAGAAAGAAAGAAAGAAAGAAAGAAAGAAAGAAAGAAAGAAAGAAAGAAAGAAAGAAAGAAAGAAAGAAAGAAAGAAAGAAAGAAGAAGAAAGAAAGAAGAAAGAAGAAAGAAGAAAGAAAGAAAGAAAGAAAGAAAGAAAGAAAGAAAGAAAGAAAGAAAGAAAGAAAGAAAGAAAGAAAGAAAGAAAGAAAGAAAGAAAGAAGAAAGAAAGAAGAGAAAGAAAGGAAGGAAGGAAGGAAGGAAGGAAGAGAAGAAAGAAAGAAAGAAAGAAAGAAAGAAAGAAAGAAAGAAAGAAGAAAGAAAGAAAGAAAGAGAAAGAAAGAAAGAAAGAAAGAAAGAAAGAAAGAAAGAAAGAAAGAAAGAAAGAAAGAAAAGAGGAAGGAAGGAAGAAAGGAAGGAAGGAAGGAAGGAAGGAAGGAAGGAGGGAGGGAGGGAGGAAGGAAGGAAAATAGTTTCAAAATGTTTTAAAAGTGTAAGAACTAAACCATCAATTTTGAAAACAAACTGAAAACAAATGAAAAACACATTGACTCATTTAACGTTAGAGATGCCTCTGTCATAGGCGTTCCAATGAGAAGGGAAACAATCAAATTGAAATCTAGACAAATAATATTAGATCAAACTAAAATGTGTTTTCTTATAAACAATAATGGCAGCCAGCTCAATTGAGAATATTTTGTAAACAATTTATCTGACAGATGTTAATCAAATTATATAATAAAGACACATTGAACAATATCAAAATCAATCTAATACAAAATAAGCTGAGATCTAGGTTGAAATTCACCAAAAAACTACATTTATATAATAACATATAAAGATATATTACATGTTAAGCATTACATGTTTTCTTATTTTGTTATATTAGCGATATTAACATTTAAATATTTTTATATAGAATATCATTATATTACTAAACAAAAGGTATGCATGGAGATATTCCTATAGTGGAATAAAAAAAGGAAGTAAAGATAAAAGGAAAGAAGTAAGGAAGAAAGGAAGGGAGGAAGGAAGGAAGAATGGAAGGAAGGAAGGAAGGAAGGGAGGGAGGAAAGAAGAAAGGAAGGAAGCAAGGAAGGAAGGAAGCAAGGAACGAAGGAAGGAAGGAAGGAAGGAAGGAAGGAAGGAAGGAAGGAAGGAAGGAAAAATGCCAGAAAACCTTGACATTTATCCATTGAAATCATTCAGCATTTAAATTTTCTTCACTTGAGAAACAATATCTATCAATGACAAAATAAAAAAGGAATCAGGTAGAGAGCATGGGCTAACTTCTTTTTTGTTTTGTTGTGCCTTCTTTTTTGGCATAGCTGTTTTTCAAAAGATAAAAAGGACATATCAATATTAAAAGAGATTTGGATATAATATAGTAAAAGTTCTCATAAATGTTCATATCTCCATTTTATAGTTAAACAGTTGGGGATTGCCAATGATACTACAAAAATTAAAATAAAATAATTCTTGATTACTTAGTTAAAATAGAATTAAAACGATGTCTCTTATTTTATATTGCAAAAGAAATTTTTTTAATTTTTTTATTTAAACAACTTTATTACATATATGATTCTGTTTGGGTTTCAGTCATGTTACATGTAACCAGTGCAACATTCCTATCACCAGTGTCCCAAATCTCCCTCTTCCCCACCCAGCCCCCGCCTGTACTTTAGACAGGCTTTCTATTTCCCTCGTACATTCTCATTCTTAGGATAGTTGAAAACGTAGTTATTTCTCTAACTAAACTCATCCCTGTTTGTGGTGAGCTTCATGAGGTGAGCTGTAACTTCCAGCTCTTTTCTCTTTTGTGTCTGAAAATTATTATTGCAAGAATGTCTTTCATTTTTTTTAAAACCCATAGATGAGTGAGACCATTCTGCATCATTCTCTCTCTCTCACTCTGACTTATTTCACTCAACATAATAGATTACATGTACATCCATGTATACAAAAATTTCATGACTTCATCTCTCCTGACAGCTGCATAATATTCCATTGTATATATGTACCACAGTTTCTTTATCTGTTGAAGGGTATCTTGGCTATTTCCAGAGTCTTGCTATGGTAAATAGTGCTGCAATGAATATAGGTGTAAGGAAGGGATTTTTGTATTTTTGAGTTCCTATGGTATATTCCTAGGATTGGTATAGCTGGGTTGTATGGGAGCTCAATTTTCAGTTTTTGGAGGAATCTCCATATTGCTTTCCATAAAGGTTGAACTAGACGGCATTCCCACCAGCAGTGTATAAGAGTTCCTTTCTCTCCACATCCCCACCAACACTGCTTGTTCTCATTCTTTGTGATGTGTGCCAATCTCTGGGGTATGAGGTGGTACCTCATAGTTGTTTTGATTTGCAACTCCCTGATGATTAGTGATATGGAATATTTTTTCATGTGTCTTTTGGCCATTTGTATTTCTTCTTTGTCAAAGTGTCAGTCCACTTCTTCTCCCCATTTATGATGGGATTAGATGTTTTGTTTTTGTAAATTTCTGTCAGTGCCTTGTATATTTTGGAGATTAGCCCTTTGTCTGATGGGTATTGGATGAATCGTTTCTCCCATTCGGTGGGGGGCTCTTGTATTCTGGGCACTATTTCTTTTGAGGTGCAGAAGCTTCTCAGTTTAATATATTCCCATTTGTTAATCTCTGCTTTCACTTGTTTGAAAAGTGCAGTTTCCTCTTTGAAGGATGCCTTTAGTCTCAAAGTCCTGGAGTGTTTTACCTACATGTTGTTCTATATATCTTATGGTCTCAGGTCTGATATCCAGGTCTTTCATTCAATTGGATTTAATCTTCGTACATGATGTTAGCTGGGGGTCTCAGTTCAATTTTTTGTAAGTGGCTAGCCAGTTGTGCTAACACCACTTGCTAAAGAGGCTTTCTTTGCTCCATTTAGAATTTCTTTCTCCTTTATCAAAAATTAGGTGATTGTATGTCTGGGGAAAATTCCCTGAGTATTCAAGCCTATTCCACTGATTTGAGGGCCTGTCTTTATTCCAATACCATGCTGTTTAGATAACTATTGCTTTGTAATACAGTTTAAAGTTGGGGAAAGTAATTCCTCCCATATTCTTTTTCCCAATGATTGCTCTAGCTATTCTGGGGTTTTTATTCTGCCAACTAAATTTCAAAAGTGCCTGATCCACTTCTTTAAAGAATGTCATGGGTATCTTTAGAGGGATCACATTAAATCTGTACAATGCTTTGGGGGAGTATTGCCATTTTAATGATGTAAATCCTGCCAATCCATGAGATGGGTATGTGTTTCAATTTCCGTGTGTCCTCTCTTATTTCTTGGAGCAGAGTTTTATAGTTTTCTTTGTATAGGTCCTTCACATTTTTAGTCAAGTTGATTCCGAGACATTTGAGTTTGTGTGGCACTATTGTGAATGGGGTTGTTTTCTTAATGTCCATTTCTTCCTTGTTACTATTGGTGTATAGAAAGGCCATTGCTTTTTGTTAGTTAATTTTGTAGCCTGCCACCTTGCTATATGAGTCTATTGTTTCTAGAAGCTTTTTTGTAGAGACATTAGGGTTTTCTATGTAGAGTATCATGTCATCTGCAAACAGCGAGAGCTTGACTGCTTCCTTTCCTATCTGGATTCCCTGGATATATTTTTCTTGCCTTATCACTATAGCAAGTACTTCCAGTGCTATGTTGAATGGGAGTGATGAGAGAGGACAGTTCGTCTTGTGCCAGAATTAAAGGAAAGACTTTCAGTTTTTCTCCATTGAGGACAATATTTGCCTCTGACTTGTGGTAGATGGCCTTAACTATATTGAGAAAGGTTCCTTCCATTGACATCTTGCTGAGAGTTTTGATCAAGAATGGGTGTTGGAACTTATCAAATGCTTTCTCTGCGTCTATTGATATGATCATGTGATTTCTATTCTTCTTGTTGTTAATGTTGTGTATTATGTTGATAGATTTACGGATGTTAAACCAGCCTTGCATTTCTGGGATAAAACCTACTTGATTGTAGTATATGATCTTCTTAATGAGGCATTGAATCTTATTTGTCAGGATTTTGTTGAGGATCTTTGCATCTGTATTCATTAGCGATATTCGTCTGTAATTTTCTTTTCTTTTTGGTAGCATATCTGTCTAGTTTAGGATCAAGATGATTTTGGCTTCATAAAAGCTATTTGGAAGTGTTCCTGTTTTTTTGATTTCATGAAAGAGTCTTGCCAGGATTGGTAGAAATTCCTCTTGCAAGGTTTGAAAAAATTCATTAGTAAATTCATCTGGACCTGGGAGATACTTGTGTACTGTCTTAATTTCCTCAGTAGTGACAGATGTGTTTAGATATGCTACATCCTCTTCCTTCAACCATGGAAGATTATGAGTCCAAAAATGTATCCATTTCTTCCACGTTTTCATTTTCAGTAGTGTAGAGTTTCTCAAAGTAGTTTCTGATTACCCCTTGGATCTCTACCATTTCAGTAGTGATCTCTCCTTTTTTGTTCCTAATACGAGTTACCAAGTTTCTCTCTCTCTCTCTTTGTTAATTTTGCCAGTGGTCTATAAATCTTGTTTATTTTTTCAAAGAACCAACTTCTGCTTTCGTTGATCTTTTGGATTGTTTTCGGGTTTCCACTTCATTAATTTCTGCTCTCCGCTTTGTTATTTCCCTCTGTCTCCCTATTTTTGGGTCTTTTTGTTGAGTACTTTCTAATTCTATGAGCTGCATCATTAAGCTATTCAGGTATGCCCCTTCTTCTTTCCTGATATATGCTTGCAAACTATAAATATTCCTCTCAATAACGCTTTTGCTGTGTCCCATAGGTTCTGATTGTGTATCCATTGTAATTTGTTTCTAAGAAGGTTTTGATTTCCTCTTTGATTTCATCTGAGACCCACTGGTTATTCAGTATAAGGCTGTTTAACTTTCAGGTATTAAAATTTTTCTTCTGTTTCCCTTTGTATTTCACATATAATTTCAGGGCCTTGTGGTCAACAAAGGTAGCCTGCAAAATTTCTATCCTCTTGATATTATGGAGGTATGTTTTATGTGCTAGCATGTAGTCTATCCTGAAGAATGTCCCATGTACATTAGAGAAGAATGTGTATCCGGACTTCTGAAGGTGGAGTGTCCTGTATATATATATATATACTAGGCCTCTTTCTTCCATTTCTCTTTTCAGGTCTAGTATATTCTTTTTGGTTTTCTGTCTGTTTGACCTGTCAAGTGTTTACAGTGCCATGTTGAGGTCTCCCACAATTATTATGTTGTTATTGATATTAATTTTTATATTTGTCAACAATTTTATTATATATTTTGCTGGACCCTCATTCTGTGCATATATGTTTAGGAGAGTGATTTCCTGCTGTACGTATCCCTTGATTAATACAAAATGTCCATTATTGTCCCTTACAACTTTCCTAAGTATAAAGTTTGCATCATCTGATATTAGTATGGCCACTCCAGCTTTTTTTATGGGTGTTGTATGCTTGGATAATTTTCCTCTAGCCTTTTATTTTGAGTCTATGTTTGTTCTGACTATTCAGGTGTGTTTCTTGTAGGCAGCAGAAGTTTTTTGATCAATTTAGCCACTCTGTGTCTCTTAACTGGTTCATTTAGTCCATTGACATTGAGAGAAAGAATTGTCCTGAGAGTTAGTGCCATCTTTATATCGAAGTTTGGTGTGTCTGTTGGTCAGTCTTGTCTTAAAGTAGGTCGTTCAGTTTTTCTTTTAAGATGGTTTGATTCTGTAAAGTTTCTGAGCTGTTGTTTGTCTGTGAAACCATGTATTGTTCCTTCAAACCTGAAAGTGAGTTTTGCTGGGTGCAATATTCTAGTCGAAGCATTTATTTCATTGAGTTTTGTCACTATGTCCCACCACTGCCTTCTTATCTTGAGTGTTTTTCGTGACAGGTCTGCAGTAAATCTCAAGGATGTTCCCTTGAATGTAATTTCTCTTTGAGATCTTGCTGCTTTCAGAATTCTGTCTCTATCTGTGGGATTTGTCATTATGACTAGGATGTGTCTTGGGGTTTTTTTCTGGGGTCTCTTTTAGTTGGTACTCTTCGGGCATGCAGGATTTGATCACATGTATTCATTAGCTCTGGTAATTTCTCTTTAATGATATTCTTGACCATTGATTCTTCCTGAAGATTTTCTTCCTGGGTCTCTGGGACTCTAATGATTCTTAAGGTGTTTCAGTTGAGCTTATCATAGACTTCTATTTTCATCTGTTCCCATTCTTTGAATAATTTTTCCATTGTTTGATCATTTGCTTTGAGGCTTTTTTCCAATTTCTTCTGCTGTATGGAGTTGTTATTCATCTCATTGCCCAGTGTACTAATTATATCCTCAACTGCTTTTAACCTGTGGGAAAGCTCAACCATGTTTTTCTTCAATTTATCTCCTGAGCTTTTCAGACCTGTTATTTTACCTGAAATTTCAGTTTGGATTTTTCTGATTTCTATCCTTATATTCTCTTGATTCTTATTAGTGTTCTCTTCTATACTTTCTTTGAGTTATTTAAACATCTTCCATATTGCCACTCTAAACTCCTTATCTGAGAGACTTACTAGTTGGTTGGTCATGTTCAAGTCATCAGAGTTGCCATCGTCATTCTCTATGTCTGGCACTGGCATGCATTGTTTCCCCCTTGTCACACTTGTATTGTGGGTTTTTCTACATGTTGCGGTAGTATTCATTGGCTAAATGATGTGCACGGCCGGGAAGCGAAGCGGAGTTGCCATACTCTTCTGACTTCACCCTTTCTGGGCTTGTAAACTCACCTCTAGGGAAGGCTTCAGGGAAGATGAGCCATCCGCAGATGAGCACACACAGGATGAAATCAGGCCGAAAATGGAGCACAGCACAGACGACAGGCAGATATGGGTGCTGGCATCTGAGTTCCAGCAGAGGTCAGCGGCTTCCCCTTTCTGGGCATGTAAGCTCATCTCCAGGGAAGGCTCCAGGGAAGACAAGCCGTCTGCAGATGAGCACACACAGAATGAAATCAGGCCGAAAATAGAGCACAGCACAGAAGACAGGCAGATAGGGGTGCTGGCATCTGAGTTCTAGCAGAGTTCCTCAATTCTGTGTCTCACTCTGAAGCAGGCAGGATCACCGGCAAGAACGCTGATGAAATCCAGTCTGGGCAGCTGGATACCACATGGCCCAAGATGGCTTCTGCGCCCCTCTGACTCCCAGCAGAAATCAGCAGGAATCAGTGTGTGTATATCCTGACCCACCTCTGAAGCAGGCAGGATCACCAGCAGGAACGCTAATAAAATCCAGTTTCGGGCAGCTAAAAACAGCATGACCCTAGATGGCTTCTGCACCCTTCTGACCTTTGGCAGAAACCTGCAGGAATCAGTGTGTGTACGTCCGGAACCATCTCTGAAGCAGGCAGGATCACCAGCAGAAAAGGAACGCTGATGAAATCCAGTCTCAGGCAGCTGGAAAACACATGGCCCAAGATGGCTTCTGCGCCCTTCTGACTCCCAGCAGAAACTATGCAATAGAGTTTTAATATACTAGAATAAACACACTTAAAGACAACAGTGGAAAAAAAATGTGTATTTTCTGGTTTATAACTTGGTAAATATTTTTGACCAAGTACTTTAGTAGAATAAAAAATAATCCCATTCACAAGCTAAATCAGAGGAGAAATAAAGAGAAATTTGCATAGTTTTCTAAAGATAGTGAGAAAAATTTATTAAAAATAATTTATAATATTTTAATTTGAAAGCTCTAAAAATACCATTATTTGGAAATTCTTATGCTTGGATAAATAATATTTATTTAAATAAAAAGTCTAACAATAAAAATAATATTTATAATCACTAATGCTCAGATTGATCTTTCTTATTTTTATTTTACTATTTGTCTATAGAAGTATACATGTAAGTACTTGTGATTATAAACAAACAGTAGGTTATAAATTCATAGATTCTGAAATCTAAATGTGAGTAATATTCATTCTGATACAGAAAATAAAAAGAAAATGTATTAATATTTTTCCTATGGAAACACTACCCTCTTGTGGTAAAACTCGGTACAACAGGATTCCACCTTTTTCTGATTTGTTTCTAACAAATCTTTCAATGAAATGCTAGACTTTAGAGATAAAATTTAACATTGTTGTAATTAATGGGAATTATCTGTTAATGTAGCTTTGTTTTGAAGAAATTTAATGTGAATTGGCTTATTTTTATTATAATTATTATTTTAATCATAGTGGCTTACATATCATTCTCAGTAATATTTTAAGTACATATTAACATTGAGTCAGAGGAATTCCCACCACCGAATTGTCCTCCCTCCACCCCCTTTCCCGTACTACCTCCCGTAGCCTCCATCCTCACCCCTGGGGCTGCTAGAATGAGTGGTCCCCTCTGTGCCTACCTTACTACTTAGTGATCTTACAACTGTTTGGTCATGGTACCTCCATTGTATCCCCCTCTAATTGGGAGGCAGGACTCGATAGTTCAAGTTATGTGGTTTTGTTTGAAGAAGAGAAAAGTAATAAGATGGGGTAAAAATCAATTATGCCGAAAATGGGCAGAGTCCTTCTAGACTGGCTCTCATCCTCGATTTGAGAGACGAGGAGGAAAAAGGTGGAACACCACATCAGTATAAAAAGAAGTACCGAATAAAATATTCAGTGAGCACTATAGCAATAAAGATAGGCACCACATACTTGCCATGGTCTTGAGATAAAAAAAAAAAAAAAAACATGAAAGAGCACAAAATGAAAGAAGAGAAAAGAAGAAAAAATAAATAAATAAAAATAGAAACATCCAGTTCAATATTCACACCAAATCAAAGAAATTCACAAAAAACTAGATAGATTTAAAAAAAAAAGATTACTTTGTGCTTTTTTTTTTTTTTCTCCCTCCTGCATAGGCAGAATAAACATTGGGATCATTCGAAAAAGAATTTCCTAGGCCTAAGAGATACTGGGTTTCTCCATCCTTGGAGTATATTGTCATGGGATTAACTATAGATTTCTTTCTAGTTCATTTTCTCTCCCGTTGGTGCTTTTGTGGTGTATGGGAGACTTCTGCTCCATCCTGGGTGGTAAAGTCAGGTTCCTGTATCTAGAGATCTCAGTCTCTGCACAGGTCGAGGATGGAACTTATGATGAAGTCTTTCTTTGGTTCTAGAAGTTCTGTTCCCTTAGTGTCATTTTAATCCGTCTTCTGTGGTTGGTGGTCTTGGGATAGCCTGGGATAGCGTCTTTCGTTACGTTACCAGAAGACCCATTCAGTTGCTACTGTCTCAGTCAGATCTCTGGAATTAGAGATTATGGTTGTTGTTTGGTCGTAGCTCAAACCCTAGACTAGGGCTTTTTTATTGGTCCCAGGATACATACTGCCCGGTCATGGTTCTATCAGCCAGTCATCTGTAGATCGCGATCTTGGCTTTTGCACAGACCAAAGGGTGACAAGTCTTCTGATTTTTTCTTATCGTTAGCTGGTGAGGTAGGATAACCTGATCTTAGGTAAAGTTGTTCCTAACTTCCTCGTTGTCAGGATATCATATTAGAGCTGGGCCATGTTGGTGTTTGAGCAGTATTAAGGATGTCCCAGATGGGATTTGGTTCCTGTAGCTGTTGTGAAGAACTGTGTCATTTCTATGCCTGGGATACAAGATTCCAGGCTGGACGGTCGGCGTCTAATCACCTGGGGTCTAAGTTGGGTCCACATGACATATGTGAATTGGCTTATTAAGGCATGAATTACAGACACCTAGAAGATTTTTTCTTATAAAATAAATGCTAATCTTGGATATTGGAAGTTGTAATTCTTCTCTATAGTGATATTGTTAAATAATGCAGTATCAAATAGACCAAATTATTAACAGTGTTAAAATTTGTGACTTATAGCCACAGATTTACAGTGGCAAAAATACTCAATACTAGCAATGACTTATTCCAAATGTAGTCTGATTAAAAGGTCACAAATTTAATTAAAGATTTATTTAATGTGTACATTTATGTAATGGGATAAATTAGACATTTAGCCACACATGTTCCTTGATAATTGAGATATTTGTTAAATACATATGTATTTTTACCATGAGAGAATAAATAATAATTAATAAATAATAATTGGTGAAAATTGATCAGTATCAGTGAAGAACTTGCTACAATTTTGTTAATTGGTTATTCTAAATCAAATTTGACATAAACCAGTTCTCACATATCTGGAAAAATATAATATGGTTTGAGGGTCAGGGAATAACAGGATTATCTTCAGAATCCCATTAGCTTCCCAAAACTTAATGGTCCTCCTCCTCCAACCTTAGCATCGTTTAGTTTCTCTCTGGAGAGTTCAGAGTACACCTGTGCATGTTTTTTCTAGGTAACATAGAAGCATGTAGAACTTTATTCTGACCCAGAATTGACCCAGATGGCTAAGTATCACCTGAAAGTTTTCTCAGCCCCATAACCATTGATTAGAAGCTCTCTCCTACTAAATACTGTGGTCTTTTAATATATTCCTTTTCTTTAGGATTGGTGTTATATACCCAAACTCTAGACAAAGGTGCCTAATGGGTCATTATTATGCAGAAAAATAATAAGATGAAATATACATATGCATTGTCTTTGAATGTTATAAGGTATTCCAAAATGTATCATTCTTCTACTTAATTGGTAGATTAGCTTAATGTTCAGAACTATTCACATCCCCTTAGTGCTATAGGAACATATTAATCATGAATATTGATCCTAATAATATGAGTGAGGTAAGACAACTGGATGCCATTACACATAATTGGGTGTATGCATCAATTTATATTGACTTGCTTCTTTGTCATAATCTTCTAAACAAAAAAACAATGTGATCAGTATAAACTGAAAATGCCAGGGATATAAAAATAGGTAAAATAGAATCAACCTTTTAACCAATCCTAGACTAAATTTCTTATAAAATTTTTTGCAGGGGATAGGTAAATACCCAGTGATGTTCAGGAGTTGCTTATGGCTTTGTGGCTGTACTCATGCTTCAGTCCTGGCAGTACTTAGGGGGACATATGTGGTACTGAGAATGCAACTCAGGTGGCCAAATGCAAGGAAAATGCCTTACCCATCCTACTATCACTCCAGTCCTATAACTCCAGTCATGTTTTCTTTTTTTTCTCAGCTAATTAAAAACCTGTTATCAAGTGTACTGATATGTACTGTGATTATTTTTATTTTTTTGTGGTGTTGTTTGGTTGCACTTCATGGTGTAATTATATTTACTAGACATTTTTTTCTTACCTGGGAAAGTTAATTGACTCAAATTCACCTAGGCAGTGTCTACAAACATGTTTAATAAATTATTTTCTTCCAAATTCTCAAGACAACTACTTTTATCCGATGATCTTCATCTTTCAGATCAAACAAAAACTAACTCTTTAGAATGATGTATTTAAAGTATGTGTTATCAAATGGTCCCTTTAGATTATCAACTTGCTTATTTTCTTTGTTAACACTTAAAATCAGTTTTCATTTCAGTGTTCTTTCTCATAAATTTATCTGAAATTCCAGAATATGATGTCTATAAGGACAAAATTAGACCTTTCAGTGCCTCTCAAAGCTCAATTTTTGAGATCATAGAATTCCAACGTTAAATTTTTTCAAATGAAAAATGAATGACTCTTTCAGTCCATTACCTTATCAATCAGCTTCATTAACTGATAAGGTTACTCCCACTTGAAACATCACTAAAAAGTAAGTAATAATTATTCTAATTGTTCCTTAATTGTTCTTTCATTTCACCTGTGTGTCAATTGTCAAGAATTTTGTAATTAAGCTGATAAATTATTCTCAGTTGACTTGAAGCCTCGTGCTCAGTGAACAAGCCTATACTTAGATATTTAGTATAATTATGTTTCTAGATATCTATGTAAAGCATAGATATGTGCATAGTATATATGCATATACTATGTGGATGAAATTATTAGCTATTTCATTATAACCCACTTTTCTCTCTTTGCATTATATTAAAGAAGATGAAAGGCCTTCCTTCTAATTCTCTATCCTTTATGAGCTACTATGAGTTTCATTCTGTTGGAACAAGGCTTCCTTAGTAGTAGTCATGGAGTCTGTGGAACATTTCTGACATTTCTAAAGCTACTGAAGAGAATTGTCAAATGTAAGGACCCAAAGGCATTGTGTTACCTGAGCTCTGTAGTACCAGCAACCAAAAAGACTACAAATAGTAATGTCTGGGAAACTTCCTGGCTCACTCAAATTTGTTATGGTATCTGCGTGTTTTCATGATTAAACTGGGTTTTAGCCTATCTCCATTATACTTGCCATATATCTATATTAACTGACATTATATATCTATATACCTATATTATGTATATCTATATTACCTGACACTACCTCCCTATCTCTATGGGTACACTCATAACAATTCATGATTAAATATGGAGGTAGATCAATTGGCACCTTGAATTTTTTTAAACAAAGAATGTTTCTTATAGTAAGAGTTTTAAAGAACTATAAGTATGCTGAGAAAACATTCTCAAGGCCTTGCAATCTTGGAAAAGAAAACCATAATACATATTCTGAAGAAGCAAAGATCTTGGAGGGGAGAAAGGCCAGTAAATGATAAATGAAGGCCAGTAAATGATAAATGTTACAATTATGGCTTGGATGTTTATTGTTGTTCGCAGAAAGTCATGATTTTTAAAGAATTCTGTGTTACTAGAGTTCTGTACCTTGGTTTCAAGATAAATAGTAGAGAAAAAACAGAATAACAAAAAATAAGTTTACAGCTACACGATAGTCAACCTTAATTCAAGTGACCACAATATTACTGATGCTTTGATACCATATCTGTGGAAACAAAAATATAGATGAAAAATTACTATTACTATTTTAACTATTATCAAAGCAATGTATAAATGGTATTTTACAAAAATAATGGTTACATTTATATTTAATTTATATCAATAAGAATAAAGCAAATTCATCAGAGAAAATATATAATATATAATATATAAAATATATAATTATATACTATATATTATATTATATATTACATTATATATAATATATATTCACAGAAAATACGTAATCAGTTAGTAAGCAGCATAAACCTATTGAGTCATCTTAAAAAGTTAGAACATATTAATTTATATATATTTAGCCCCCAAATTTATATTTTATAAAGTCTATAGAAGTAAAGCAAAGATGAATATAAAAGACAAAGCAAGAGAGACACGAGAGTGAAAGGAAAAAGAAAATAGCAGGGCCAGATTGATAATACAGTAGGTAGGTTGCAATCCTTGCATACAGCCAATCCAGGCTCAATCCTCAGTATCACATATGGTCCCCTGAGCTCGCCGGAAGTTATTTCTGAGAGCAAAGCTAGGAGTAGTCCCTGATCACCCTGAGCAGCTCAGAGCACTGCCAGGTGTGACATCCACTCCCCACATAATAAAAAAGATTAAAATAAAAAGTAATAACCAAAAAATTAGAGACTTATGTGAAGAGAATTAAAGAAGAAACATGTCAGTTATTAATTTTAATAAATTATTTTTGATACTTTTGTATTTTAACCCAATTACTGTTAAGTAATGATAGAAGTCAAGATATAAAAAACAAGCAGACATTTGATAAGTTGATAGAAGTGAAAAGGTTAGTGGCAAATCTTTAGTGGGAAATAAAAATTGTTAGTGGTAAATTCCCATGAATTGCCTAGTAATGTAGTAATTTCAAGTCAGGACTGGGGAATTTAGGGATGCAGTTTATTTCTGCTAGCTCAAAGGGCACATTTAAACCAGTAACTACACTATGAATGCTGCTGTTCTTGATTACTGAAAGTACTGGCCTGGCCATAGTTCTCCTTGTTTGGGTTTGGAGTCGAATGACAAGACCACATAAGCGAGTTTTATCATGCCCTTTTTTGACTAGATGTCTAGGGATGTACATCATAGTTTATAGGGCCTTAGGATCTGCATCATTATTGTTGGGATAGAAATTTAGTCTTTAAAAAGAACTTAGCTTTGTTAGCATTAAGTGAAAACCGAGCCTTGATTCAAAAATATGGAGTCCCTTCTGCTCCAGGCTTCACATTTCTGACCTCTCTATTGGACTTGAGTCAAATTTTTGACTCTCCTTGAGGTTCCTCATTCTTTTTTTTTGTTTTTGTTTTTGTTTTTGGGCCACATCCAGCGTTGCTTAGGGGTTACTCCTGGCTGTCTGCTCAGAAATAGCTCCTGGCAGGCACGGGGGACCATATGGGACACCAGGATTCGAACCAAATACCTTTGGTCCTGGATCGGCTGCTTCCAAGGCAAACGCCACTGTGCTATCTCTCCGGGCCCAAGGTTCCTCATTCTTGACCCTACCTATAGGCACATACTGGGACCTTAGTACAATCATCTTAACTGCACTTATGCGAGCATGAATAAAATATGTGAGGAAATCAGTGGAGCATAAGCAGAAAACAAACAAATAATTTAAGCCAAAGTTTAGGAGTGTAATCTCCCGGGGAGACAATTTGACCCACAAACTCTCCATCCACAGTAGATAAGAGTCCAAGAACAATACACAAACAAATGGGATATTTATTCCAGCAAGTCATCCCATAATCACCATCATCAGTAGGAGCAGAAGGAAGATTCATATTCAACCCTGTTCTGAGAGCTCTGTAAGTTTTATGTGCAATGGATCCTTCTCATCTGGGCATGCTGACTCTCCATCTCAAGAAACAATGCGGTTTCTGATTCTTCTTCAATCCTATAACTTCAACAGCTGTTGGGGTGGAGAGAACAATATAGGGAACTAGAATCCATATCCAGTTGCCTGGAAAGAGTCACAGGACTTCCACTAGATGCAGTAACAGCATATAAAACACAGCTCTGAATTCCTTCTCCTACTGTCCCGTTCAGCCTAAATTCTATCTGGCAAATTGTGGCCTCCACTATCCTAATCAGACTAATGATAACATTTACAGCTTTATATTCCGTGGGCCTGGAGAGATAGCACAGCGGTGTTTGCCTTGCAAACAGCTGACCCAGGACCAAAAGGTGGTTGGTTTGAATCCCGGTGTCCCATATGTTCCCCAGTGCCTGCCAGGAGCTATTTCTGAGCAGACAGCCAGGAGTCACCCCTGAGCAACGCCGGGTGTGCCTGCCAGGAGCTATTTCTGAGCAGACAGCCAGGAGTCACCCCTGAGCAACGCCGGGTGTGACCCAAAAAAAACAACAACAACAAAAAATTCCTTCGTGACCAGTTTGCTACAACCAGTAAATCCACTAGAATACACTTAATTAGGTCAGTTACAGAAAAAGCGTGTTTTTCCCCTCCATCTTCATCTTGAACCTTGGCAGATAACTGAATAAAGTTGGCTTGTTCATTTGCATAAACCCAGCAAGACTGGAGAAACATCCATTTTGGGTACCCCATTATTTAGAGAATTTCTGGGGACTGGTCAAAAACAGAGCAAGTGGTTTATTAATAAAAGCATTAGTACTTTACCAGTCATGTCAGGGTTACCAAGCTTGGCCAATATAAAGCTTGAAGGGTAGGATCAATATGATAAGCCAGAGATAGCCCTGGGCCTGTTATTTTCTGTAGATAGGAGGAGGGTTTGTTCCATACTTCTTCAGTGTTTGGAGAGACTCTGATCTCCATAGTTTTTCTGTTTTCTGAATGCAAGGTTAAGTTGTGGCCATGCTGTTCAGATCTAGACATTCCTAGACAATTTCTAATTTCCCTAGGCCAGTCCGCCTATCTGGTCTTACAGAGGTTATCAGTGTACTTGTAACATACATAATATTACTGGACCTGCTCCTGTCATTGAACCCAAACCCCTTTCAACTCTGTTTCCCTGGAGAAGGCTCTGGGGTCCCCTAGCTGACTTTACGATTCCTGCCTGCATGAGGAGTAATCCCCACTACAGAGAGAAAAAATTTCTGCCTGTATTTATGCAAACAAACACAGTGCCACGAACCATAAAAATTACTGAAAGTGCCAAGGAAATAGAAAAAGCAAATTTTTCTCAAATTTTCAGAAGACATTGAACAACTATTCATATAATTTTGAATTACATTTGGAAAACTTTGATTTCCAATCAATTCTAAAGGTCCATTTTTCTAATAGCCCTGTAACATGAGACTAGTGCATCTGAGTGTTGGGTTATTAAACACTAAGTTCCTTTTACATAGAATTGTCTATACAAAACCAGTAATTTATTTCTAATTTAGAAAAATACTACTAATAATCATTCAGTTTGACTAAATTTTCTCCTTAGTATACATTCTCAAATATTCCACCATTACTTTAAATTCATTCTGTAATTTTCCTACATTACAATTTCCAACTAATTAATCACAATTTCAAAGAATTCCCTTATTTTTAACATTAATAACTCCATCTACTATCTTTCTTACATAAAACACACACATCCACACTCCTTTTTTTTTTAACCTTATCTTCTAGCTAACTCCTCCAATGTGCTATCCTACTGCCACAGTCACACAGCTTGGAGCACCAAAAAAGGCCATTATTGGTCTTTTCACCAGCCTTTTTGTGCACTTTTCTGTATCCTCCTCCCAAACTAGTGTTATGGGTCTAGGAGGGAAACTTGAAACTGTCCTCTTTCCATTTGGAAACAAATTGCTAGACAGGGTTATACCTAACAGGACTAAATTTTTCTTTATGGAACTTATTAAATACCAGTTATTTAAATCAGTTCTATATTTTTACATCAGTTCCATAGATCCTCCATCGTTTACATATGACCAATAAAGTACCATTACATTCAGATAGCATTTTCTAAGATTCCCATGCTCCATTGATATTTTCACACATTATAAAGATATCTTAAGACCAACATTAATTTTGATACCTGGTGACAAAATTGATGTCAAATTGAGTTACCTTAATATCATACATTGGGGCCGGAGAGACAACATGGAGGTAAGATGTTTGCCTTCCATGCGGAAGGATGGTGATTTAAATCCAGGCATCCCATATGGTCCCCCGACCCTGCCAGGAGCGATTTCTGAGTGTAGAGCCAGGAGTAACCCCTGAGCAACCCCGGTGTGATCCAAAAACAAAAGAAAAAAAAAGAAAGAAAAAAGAAAAAGAATAAAAGGAAAGGAAAGAGAAAAAATATTATACCTTCTCATGGACTGGATTAATTAACAAACTAAATAACAATATATTCTAAATTACAGGGGTCCTCAAACTTTTTAGCAGGGGGCCAGTTCACTGTCCCTCAGACCATTGGAGGGTCTGACTATAGTAAAAACAAAACTTATGAACGAATTCTTATGCACACTGCATATATCTTATTTCGCAATGAAGAAACAAAACAGATACAAATACAATACGGGCCATAGTTTGAGGACCACTGTTCTAAAAGAACCAATCATAGTAATATACAAATTATTTTCACTCAAATTTTCACTCTTAGAAATCACTGAAGTTAAAGAAGTTATTTCTCTTCACTTGAAATTTCAAACACGAGAAAAGGGGAGAAATTGCTAAAAATTGAAGGTTCTCTTTGAGGCCCACTTGGCCTGAGTTTTAAATGGTCATGTTTTTTTCTAATAGTCTTTTGTTTAGAGGTGACTTCTTAACAAAGACTAAATAAATATTTAAAGCTGATGAATTCCTGAGTAGCTAGTGATAAAGAGAGAGAACTTGATCTTGGGTTTCCTTACCCTCTTTTCTGTAGGATATTAAGTCCTTTGGGCCTGAGTTTCCAAAGTATCCAAATGCCCAATGTCTTAATAGATCCTTTTTACCACCGAGTCTCTCTTGCTTGTCTCATCAGCATCTAACTTCTCTACTGCTCTTTTCCAGCCAATTCCCACCATTGAAAGAGGCTTGGCTGGTGCCCCTCTCTGTAGCCGTTGTGGTTCATCCACCCCATCCAGATCAGACTATTATGCAGGCCCTCCCACAGCCTGTGTTTTCAAAGATTAATGCACAGACCTGCACCGTGCATAGACAGAAAAGGGTTGTGGGCTCGTGCTTCTCCCTTGAGCAGGGATCTCACAGAGAGGCAGAATGGGGACTAATCTTTCCAGATCATTGGGATGTCTTCACTTCATTTTGTTTCACTCCTTCCTTCTTTCTCCATACACATATGTATAAGATTGATATTCCTCTGCTCACACCTAAAAATGGCAGGAGGATACCTGACATTTTTCAAGAAAATCAGAATGACCCCAGAGAATATTGAGCTCATGATGGCTAATTGAGATTATCTAGTGTTTCCAGACCCATTCCACTCTTGGCCTTGTTCCATACTAGCAGATTAAACTATTCAACAAACACATTCACAATATTCAAGTACAAGCACAAAAGCATAACACAAATTTTTTCTGAGCGCAAACAAAATTTTACCAATTAAAGGGGGGGTAGCATTTTCCTCAGAGTTCCCATGATTCATACTCCTGACCAAGAAGACACAAAAACACTGGGAACTACAGCTGAGGAAATGTGCAGGTGCCACTGCCTGCATCTCCCACTGCTGCAGACATCTTGCGTCCCTAAGCAAAACCTTAGCGGGGTCAGAAAACCTTCACGGGAAGAAAGCGGGTACATGAGCGGATGGATATGAAATATAAAATAATTGAGACCACACAAAATGCATTGTATGGGGACCCACGTCTATGAGACGAGAGACAGACTTTACTTTTCAGCTGATGATATGTTAAGCACAACTCTGGTATGCAAGGTATTTCCAGGGAAACAAAGGGCAGAGGATAAAAGGAAGGCTAATTTCTTACATACTAAAGTAGTACCTGGCCCTAGGAGTCATTACTGATGTAAATTAAGGGATAGCAGGAAATCCTGGTTTTCTCCTAATAACAAATATTCTTAACCTGAGGAAAATAGTATTCTAGCTAGGGGCTAAGACCAATTCCTATGATCTGGTAATAGAAAGAGATAAAAAAAAAGAAAAGAGATAAAGAAAGGGGTACAGAATTAAACCTAGTAAAATAGCCTAATTCTACACTGGCCAAACATGTTTGTAAGCAGGTATCTAAAGTGACAGGGAAAGTCCCTGAGGCAAAATCACTCTGCTGTGGTGCTCAAAGGCAGGTAGAGAAGACCATTGCTTTGAAGATGCTATTTTTGATTTGGCCTTAGGAAGCAAATAGGCTGACAGAAAGAGAGGTATCTGGCTTGGCTTTAAGATGCAAATATAGTTAGCCAGCAGAGAACTTCTAGCAGTTTTCTTTGGTACTGAAATTTCTTTATGACTGCAGGATAACTAAGGCCGAATTTCTGTAGTTAGCAAAGGAGACAAAATTAAATAAATAAGAGTAAAGAGATAAATAATGTCACAGCCATGTCAGAAATATAGCCAGTAATCCATGAGGGGTTATGATTGACTTCTCCAAAGTGACTTCTGGGTGAAATATGTTTCTTGGGGGGAAATCAGGCACTGCACCAGGAAAGCCAAAAGACACGTCTGGTGCATGCTTCCCTAATAATAGAGACATACCTTTACGGATAGTGACATCTCACCTGTGCAAACTTTGAGGTTCCTGCTATGGTCCCTGACCCTCTCCAGAGCAAAGGATCAATGGGAGTTCTTTCTACCTTGCAGCTTCTGCTGCAACCCTTAGGACTCTCCAATCCTCACAGTCCTGATGCAAACATCATAGCACCTGCCACGACCCTAGGACAGAGTGGGAGCATCCCTGTACTACCTCTGGCCTGGAGTCTATTCTGCATCCAGAAATTAATCTCCATTAGGCCTTCACCTACCTGGAGGAGGTCTCAGAATATCTACGAGATCTTGATAGTTATGTTGGTGACCTGGCCTACATTGTTCCCCAAAATATTACGCTCCAGAATCAAAAGACAAGACCACACAATTAAAATAAAGCAAAAATAGATTTATTCTATTATCCATCAAGCTATAAACTGACCAACTGACCAATTAGGGTCATTTCCCTCAGGAGGTGACTTCCTGGGGTAGTCACAAGCCAGATTATATAAGGCTAGAAAAAGGAAGTTTTGACTTTTAAGTTGATTGGCTGTTTTCTAGGAAGATTCTAGTGTGTTTCATCATGTCCTTTTATGGCTAGATGTCTAGGGTGACATATTGTGGTATATTGGGCCTTCAGGTGCATTATTACTGTTGGGATAGAAACTTATCCTTTATGGAACTTGATAGCTTTGTTAGCCTTGAAACTTAGCCTTGGTTCAGGAATCCCTTAGCTTGAGGATTTACAATTGTTAGCCTTGAAACTTAGCCTTGGTTCAGGAATCCCTTAGCTTGAGGATTTACAATTCCTATTTCTAGTTCTGTCTCTAAGTCTTTTTAAGACTGAAAAATGTTAGGAATTTAGGAATCTTAGAGATAATCCAGAGTATGTGTCTAGCCTAGCATGCAGCAACTTGAGTTCAATCTGTGGCTCCACATATTTTCAAATAAGTCCTGTTGGAGTGGTTTCAGAATGCAGTCAAGAATAAACCCTGTAGTCTGATGAGTATTCCCCTGTTCTACCCCTCCACACTCCCACCCACCAAATATAAACACACACACACACACACACACATTATAGTTGGAGTCAAATCCAGCAGAAATCTTATTTTTTTGTAATAAATTTATTTAAAGAAAATGTATCACATAGTTTACATAACTGATCATAATACAATTGTTTCAGGATGACAGAAAATGAATTCATTAAAAAATAGAAAGAAATTAGAAAATCTAAAACAAAAAGAATTGGAAAAAAAAGAGGAGAGTTCATTAGCAGTTATATTCGTGAAAATTGTTGTATCATCAATAAAATCATTAATAAAGTTATTATGAGATACACTTATAATGATATGTGTTTGTGGCATATTGTTGTTTGCATAGGCACAGCAAAATATGGAAGAATTTGGAAGGAAAAACTTTTCCTAAATACAGAAGACTTTACCCCGGAAGTATTTTGGCATAAGACCAACTCCAGGATCCAGGCATACTATGTGGTTGAACCCCTTAGTCATTCTCTGTGGTTCCAGAAACAGCTCTTCAACATCAGGTTTCTATAGTTATAGTTATAGATCCTTGTTTCTGTACAGGTTCTTTGTCAAAATCTGGGTGGTGTGTAGAATCTTCTGGTTTGGTCTCACCATTAGATAGCATTGGAAAGAATTCTGCCCTGAAAGCAGACTATTGCTGTCTTTGGAGTAATTCAGTACCACTGGGCTTCCTTGGTAGAATTTTTATTCCTGGTGATAGTATAGGAGACCATTTGTTTCTGTGGATGGTATCCATGGTTCAGGGGTGAATAGTCAATGTCCAATAAACAAAAGTCTAAGCCAAGCCACTATGCCAATTATTCAGGATGTAAAATCTCAGTACAGTTTAAAAGTTGTGTTCCTATCTCTAGTAGATAAGAATTTGTATATGTAAACTTTTCCCATTTTAATGTGCCTATGCAAAAAGGAACAGTGCCACAAGGTATAACTAGTGCATGTGGGGGCCAAGGTATCAAGACCAACAATCCCCATAAATTTTTTCTTATATGACCTCTAAACAATGACATATCTACTAGAATTCCATACTTAATACATCCTGAGGATGGGGGAAATTGTCACTATATAAGATATTCAATAATGATTATGCCTATTAAAGAAAAGTATCAAAAGAGATATTCAAAAAAATTTGTATTTCCTTTTTAATTTGTATTTTCTTTTGAAATAATCAGGGAAGGGGTAATATCCAGAGCATAGTTTTAACCTGTGATTTGGTTTTATAAAGTCAAGGGAAAATGGCTCCCAGCAGTTACAGATTAGGTAGTGTCCTCAAACCGGGACTTCTCAGCCCTGGAATCTGGTAACGAATGAAAGTTCACGGTGAAGGGAGGTGACGAAAGAGAGGCAAATCAATAGCAGCTGAGTCTTGGTTTCTTCTCACGTTGAGAATCTATCTTTTCACTTTGTGCACTGGTTGGCATCTGGCACCCAGTTATATTTTCTGGCCTCCCATACATTTGTTGTATATGAATATTCAGATTAAATCATATCTATTTGGGAATTATATTCATTTTAAAAATCATACAATTATAATATCAGCCAATAGTCAATGATTAAATTTTCCCAAGTTTTTTTTTCTTTTTATTCTTCCTTCCTAAAATCAGTCTTTACATTATAAATATATATGCATATTTGTTCATTATGCAAATACTCATGCATACCTAAATGTTTGCATGTAAAAAAACTTTTTATTAAAAACTTTTATGAATGTAATTATTTACAAGGAAAATATACCTTAGCAAAGGCAATTTTTGCCTACCTACATTTTCCTGTACCAATCACATATTTTTCCTTTGTTGAATAGAAGGATGACCTACCAAAACTTTGCACATATCAATTTCCTGAAAAGAAACTTATTAGAATAAGAACACGATAAATTTTCTTCTATTTCTGTATGTTCAATCAGTCATCTCATTGTCTGAGAGCATAACGTATGACTAAAGATAACAGTTTTATTTTTCTCTACAGGTTTTTCCAGTAGCTGTGTAGTTTAAACCAGATGCTGCTTTGCATTTGAAAACTAAATCAGTCTCAAAATTTTATAGATTTTTTGTTATCTTTGATTTTAGAATGATGAGATATAGGAACATCCATTCAGAGAATTCAAACAGATTTGGTGCCTTTTAGCAAGTGTAAATAAGATATTTTAATTACTTCAAACTTTTGAATGTATTCATCATATTTAAAATAATTTTATTCACAAACTATATAAAATAGTCAATCCATATTTATTTTATATGTATTTAATACAGTTATTGAACCCTCATGTCTGTTTTGTAAATCTCAATGTGTCCAACATTAAACCTAAATGGAAGTAAGTAAATGTTACTGAGTCATCAAATGAAGATTTCTACTGTAACTAAAAGTATAGATTTTTTTTTTTTTTTTTTTTGGTTTTTGGGCCACACCCGGTAACGCTCAGGGGTTACTCCTGGCTATGCGCTCAGAAGTCGCTCCTGGCTTGGGGGACCATATGGGACGCCGGGGGATTGAACCGCGGTCCGTCTCCTAGGCTAGCGCAGGTAAGGCAGGCACCTTACCTCCAGCGCCACCGCCCGGCCCAAGTATAGATATTTTTAAATAACATTGTCACTGTTACAGTTAAAATGATTTAGTACAGTTTCTTAATCAGTTTGCATTAGAAACATATTATGATGTATTTTCCTTGTTCTTGTTTTTTTTTTTTTAACTTTTTCTTGGGGTGGAGTGGTTGGTAGTTCTTACTGCTTGTTCCTGGCTCATCTGGGATCAAACCCAGATCAGCTATGTATAAGAAAAGTGCTTTACCTTTTACACTTGATCTCTAATCTACATTTTTTTATTTTATAGAAAATGCTCAATTTATCATTATAACATGTTTTCAAAGGCTTTTAGCTAGACAAGTTCAATATTTAAAAAATTTATGTTTAAGCGCATCTTATATTTTGTTTCTGAAAAAAAATCCTCAAACTGTTCATAACTAATTCATTATTATAAAATATCTTACATTTTTACATATTTGAAAAATAAAAACATTATGGATTATGTAGAAAATTTAGAAGTTAAGCTGCTTGCTTTGCATATTGTTGATCCCCAGAACTTATATGGACCCTGGTGTTCTTATCTGATCCCTGGACCAACAGCAGGAGTAATTACTGAGGAGAGAGATAAAAGAAAGTCCTTTTTTGAAGAAAGTATCAAAAAAGCAGAAGAAAAGAAAAATGAAAGGAAGAAAAGAAGGAAGGATAGAAGAAAGAACGACAGAAAGAAAGAAAGAAAGAAAGAAAGAAAGAAAGAAAGAAAGAAAGAAAGAAAGAAAGAAAAGAAAGAAAGAAGAAGAAAGAAAGGAAAGAAAGAAAGAAAGAAGAAAGAAAGAAAGAAAGAAAAGAAAGAAAGAAAGAAAGAAAGAAAGAAAGGCTGAAGGAATAACAGAAAAATATATTGACACTTGCTAAAATATTTAAACAGAACTAAAAAATGTGGCTAGAAAGCAATAATTGACTTTAAAATTTAAAATATATCATTTTCAGGGTAGGAACGTTATTTGCACTGAAACTGATTTTTTTCTTTTCTTTTGATTCCAGAATATTCCCTTATGAATTTGTGGTTTACTGCTACATCACAATTAAAATAGTATACATTTCTAAAAATAAATAAAATAAAATAAAATGTAGTATATTCATTTGGGTTGATGTATGAATACAGTGTGATAGTTATAAAAAGAGATAGTGATTTGTTATTCTTTTCTACCTTTCTACTTAACCTTTTTGTTTTCCTATCTTCCTCTCTTTCTTCCTGCATAGAAAGTATTCATTAATTTACACATGATATTGTATAGAAATAGGTTAGTCTATAAAACAGACTGGAAAATAGCCTCTTTTATGGCTCATAATGAAATGTTTAAAGAAGAAAATTATAGGAATATATGTTGCATAAGACACACTATTGTTATATGTTTAATATTTTATTAACAAATAGAAAATGTTATTGTAGGTCTAATAATAAGATTAGTCTGGCGTTTGCCTTGCAAGCAGCCGATCCAGCACCAAAGGTGGTTGGTTCGAATCCCAGTGTCCCATATGGTCCCCCGTGCCTGCCAGGAGCTATTTCTGAGCAGACAGCCAGGAGTAACCCCTGAGCACCGCTGGGTGTGGCCCAAAAACCAAAAAAAAAAAAAAAAAAAAGATTAGTCATGATTGGAAATTAAATAAAAGATACTCTTTAAATACTTTCACTACATTTTGTTTATATTAGTTAGGGTTAGCATTCAAACAATAAAAGATATATGAAATTTAACCTGCTTTTTAAGAAATTACTGATGAATTGAAGGTAATAAAATTAAAAAAATCACAACAAGGAAAGCATCTCAGTTCCTTGCTTTCATCTAAATTTAGAGAAGTTACAAAAATTCTTTTTATATGAACTGGCACATACACATGCACCCCAATTTTATGTGTGTATATGTGCTTCTAGAATAGTCTCACTCATCTATGGGTTTTAAGAAAAATAAAAGTCATTTTTGTAACAATCCTCAGAGACAATGAGAGGAGGGCTGGAACACCAGCTCATTTCATGAAGCTCACCACAAAGAGTGGTGAGTACAGCTATAGAAATAACTACACAGAGAACTACCATAATCATGTGAATGAATGAGGGAACTGGAAAGCCTGTCTGGAGTACAGGTGAGGGTGGGGTGGGATGGAGGGAGATTTGGGACATTGGTGGTGGGAATGTTGCACTGGTGAAGGGGGGGTTCTTTACATGACTGAAACCTAATCACAATCATTTATGTAATCAAGATGTTTAAATAAAGAAAAAAAATGAAAAAAAGGAAGTGCTTATGTATAGTTTTCTATTTTTAATATTTCTCAAGAATTCAAGTAATATTAAATGTGAATGTCTATATTTTAAGTTTTTTAAATATAGTTTTTATTTACTTATCTAAACATCACGATTTAGAAAGTTGTTCATAATAAAGTTGTTTCAAGCATACAAATTTTCAACATCAATCCCACAACTAATGTGACCTTCATTTCACCAATATACCCAGTTTCCCACCCAAGCCTGTCTCTTTAGCAGGCACAAATTTATTACATACTTTTTGTTACAACAAAATAGTAGGTGAAATTATTAGAAAATAGTTCAATAAAAATCAATCAGTAAATATTGTTATATCTCTGTGTTGATTGGTGCTGGTTGAGCCTTTTTGTGTTATGGTTTCTCACTCACTGAATTTGTGAGTGAAACTATGCAACTGTCCTATCAAAAATATTGTGATCCTACTTGACTGTTAGTACTATAAGATATGGAAGATGTATAACATGTTGAAGCTGGGTCATTTTTATGTCTGAGGAGGTTGGTGTGATGGCTGCTGAGCCTCTTTTGAAGGAAGGGAAAACTACCTGCCCATATTTGGAGTTGGTTTCAGAGTTTTCAACAAAGATAAGCTACCTCTTTCTTAGATAGTCTGCTATCTAAGAGTAGATTGCTGTCCTTTATTTGATACCAATATATTAAAGCACTTAAATACTATAACTTCATTTTTAAAATTTAATGCAATAAATTGAAAATACATAAAATTATTAATTTAAAATTGAAGTTTTGGGGACCAGATAAATAGTAAAGTGGATAAAATGTATGTTTTGTATTCAGTTGATCCTGATTCAACCAAATAGTCCCACCAAAACTTTTCTGTGTGAACAAAAAGAAAAGAAAACAAAATAAAATTATCTTAACATTTGTGGTATATTCTTCTTAGAGTGATGGACTAATAACATAACTGGATAAATGTAAATATTTACTTTTACTATTATATAAAATTATCAGAAACTTTATTAAGGATCAGTTATAAACTTAAAAGAAACAAATTTCACGAATTTGGACAAAAATATGAAATGAATTTATGAGACATTCCAGAATTGCTATGCAATAGAATGACTGTTATAATAATTTAGGAAGGATTAGATTAACCTGATTTCTGTATATAATATGCAATAGAGTAGAAGCAGTAGAGTAAAATCAAAATTCCTTTCTAGATAGTTCAAACTTAAGTTTTGAGGCTTACAATCTTAAATATATTACACATTGCAAAATGTTCCAAAACTACATAACAAAGACAATATTGAGTGTATCTTTCATTTTATTTTCTTAATAACCCTTTAAATATTTCCCCAGTAGGACTGGAGATTAGTCTTTTGGTCGAGATATGGGGAAACTTAATAAAAGAGAACAAATGCTTCAAAATTATTAAAAAGCTGTGTTTTTGAATCTCCAGGGTAAAAGTGAAAGAAACTAAATTAAAGGCATCAAGTAATAGTGCTAATAAATACATAAAAATATCACTATTTACTACAATAAGAGGCAGTTTGGTGAAGTAATTGGAGACTAATAATACTAAATAGACTTTTTTTATGAATTAATTGATTACATTTGTCTAAGGATCAATAATACGAAGTGAGGTCTCATTAATTCTATTAGATCTAATTAAATGACTTTAAGTTTGGGAAGAACAACAGAATGATACTAAAATGGACTCTGCATAATTTCTATTACTTAAAGAAAATAGTAAATAATAACTAGATACTGACTATGATAACTTTACAGAAGTCCAGAAAACAAAGATTTGCAGCTATTATCTGTAGTATATTTAACCAAGTGATTATCTGGAGTTATTTTACCCTCTGTTTTTTAACATTCTCATGTTAGATAATTTGGGAGAAACAATGGTTCACTTCTATTTAGAAACCCAACACATTGAGTAAGCTACCTCATTGCAATTTGTGTGATTGATTTCTCTGTCACTGAATTTAGACATCAGGTGGTTAAGCCTGGTGTAAAAAAAGATCTCAGGTCAGGGTATGCTCTTGAAAGCAGCTAGCTTTTTCTCTTTCCTACACATGTTTAAGAAAAGAGTTTGGTGCTTAAGAAATCCAACAGCTAAAACGTTGAAAAAAATAGGAGTGAGAATTTTAGGGAAATTAAGACGTTTAATAGAAGTTGATCTTGAGTTTTCATCTGGAAAAAGTGTGGCCTCCACTGGAGAAGGGGAGCTGGGCAAAAGAGCCCCAATCCCGGGCCTTCAACAGGCCTATAGGAGAACCATTTTACCCCAGCTCATGCTCACACAGGTGGGTCCAATGGGGTGGAGGGCACTAGTCAGTGACCCAGCCCACCAGGAGGGACGGGGTGGCCCAAGCAGCCTTACCAAAAAACTTTTCCCTCTTTCTCATCAGTACTATTTTATGAAACTGTTGTTAGTCTACCATTATACCATAATGCTTATAATTATAGGTTGTCTCTAGGAAAGGAAATGGGTTGTGCAATACCGGCAGGATAATAATACATGGTATATTTTCCCTATACAGTGTTCATTAGCATATCACGTATTTGCTAGAATTCTCAATACACAATCTATTCCAGGTAGCCTTTCCTTGTAAAGATTACCCTCACCAAACCGGATTGGACCAGAAAATGGAAAAACCTTTGCTGGCTTCAATTATTTATTTCTTCTCTCCTCTCCTCTCTCTCTCTCTCCTCTCTCTCTCTCTCTCTCTCTCTCTCTCTCTCTCTCTCTCTCTCTCTCTCCTCTCTCTCTCTCCTCTCTCTCTCCTCTCTCTCTCCTCTCTCTCTCTCTCTCTCTCTCTCTCTCTCTCTCTCTCCTCTCTCTCTCTCTCACTCTCTCTCTCCTCTCTCTCTCTCTCTCTCTCCTCTTTCTCTCTCCCCTCTCTCTCTTTCTCTCTCTCTCTCTCATCTCTCTCTTTCTCTCTTTTTTATTTTATGTCCCATTTCACCTGGGTCTGCTTTTTAACTGTAACACATGGATGGATTGCAGGAATATATACCGTATTTTCCGATTAGATGACTTTTGAAACAGAAAAAAAAGGTCAACCGAAAATCGGGGGTTGTTTTATACGCCGAGTATATCCCGAAAAATGTTTCAAACAAACAATCAGGCTACAGAGTTTCCAAATCTCTTTCTTGGGGGCTCCCAAACAGTGCTCAGGAGATCTAGGGGCCACTTCTGGCAAAATTCAGCTAACCGTGTTGGTGGTTCTGTGCTAGGGTCCGAGGATGGGGTGTTGTCTGGTTCATGTAGTGGGGGAGATTAACTGATGCCACCAGGGAACTGCCAAAAAAGGTGCCTATGATAAGGGACCAATCACTGCAAGGCTGCTCGGACCGCCTCTCTAACTCAGCCAATCCAAGCAGGCTTTTTATGCATGCAAATTAGACAATGTTCTGGACCCGAATCTACACTGTCAAAAGCCTGCTCAGATTGGCCAGAGTCAGAGAAGAAGTCTATTACAGTATAACCTTTGAACCTTTGCTTGTTGTGATTGGCTCACTGTGGTACATACAGTTGCAACACAGGAACGTTCTGTCTGATACAGCGAATATAGGCCTAAACCTATGTTTTAACTGCAAAATTAGGTGGTCGTCTTATACGTCTTATATGCCCAGTCATCTTATACACTAGGAAATAGGAAAATACTGTATGTTCTCCATACTAAAGACTGTCTAATGTTCGTCTGTTGTATGTAAACATTTCAATGGGATTATTATGTTACTGACTCTATCTACCCTGATCGGTGATTGTGCCCTACCCTAGGGTGTGATCTGACATTCTGCCCCCACCCTAGGGTGGTACCTGATTCTGCTCCCATCATTGGGTGGTATCTGATCCCACCATTGGGTGGTACCTGATTCTGGGGGATAAAAGCAAGGGTCTGTGGAAGGCGAAGGGCTTTTTGACTGGAACTGATGTTGAGGCTTTTGGTTTCAATCTTGCCCACCGAATAAAGCTAATATTTTCACAAGCCTGACTGTCTGCTAGCCTTTTACCCGCCGCTTCACCTCAGAACCGCCGGCTGAACAGTGTGGCAGACGCGTGCTCCGAGCTGGAGGGGAAAGACCTCATCCTCCATCCTTTCATCAGTCAACCCCATTAAGGGCTGACTTGCAACATTCGTCTTTAATAAATATAATATCAATTTCATGGTATAGTCTCCCCATATAGTGCTCATTACCATGTCAATTGGTTATTTAGACTTGAAAACTATGATTGTATGATTGTTCTTAAGAATGCTCTGCACACAACTTAAGCTATGAAGCCTTTCTCCACTCTAGTTCACTCTTACCAAATATGATCAGCCTAAAAGAAAAAAAACGGGGGGGGCGGGGGGAGAAGTAACCTTTTACAATTGACTTGCCAACTTTACTTTTGCTTTCACCTTCTTCTCTTTAAGTGTTTATTCCATATCACCTGGGAAATCTTTTCAAATGTAACCCATGAATCTTTCCTTTGGCTGCCTATGTAAGTGCATAAATGTATGAGTACACCATACCAATGTCAGTCTAATATCCGTCCGCAATAGATATAATGTATACGTAGTATTGTGTTCTCCCCTCTATTATAGATAACCTTCCTCCCTTCGCTCCGTGTAGATTTTCCATGTGCCTGTGGACACTTAACCAAATGGTTGTGGCCTGCAGGGAACAAGGGAGTGTTGCCCTACCCCTCAATCTGGCACCATTTGGGGCTGCCTGTCAGTTTGAAAGCTGCAGGTTCGAGTGTGCCTGGCTGCAGCCTCAGGTTCCAGGTTCTGACCATATGTGCTCCCTCTAAGCACTCCCATAGGAGAGGCCTCTGAAACTTTCTCCACCCTTTTCTGAGCCTACCAGCAAGCCTCAAAACAGAGAAGAGTCTGGTCTGGCAAAGAAACAACAACCTTCTTACTCCACATTGGGGTGACATTCGTGCATCTTTTAATCTCGTCTCCATGAACTTGGGGATACATACTAAAATTTGTAGAAGAACATGTGTGGAACCCTCTGAAATACCGGATTGCTTTCGTATGCCTCCAACCATGCCTGAGCAAATTTAATTTCTAGAACCCATGGCACCTCTGTCTTACCTGGGAATCCCAGTTGGGGTGGAGTAGAGGATGTTCTGGGCTAATGGGGGTTGTCTGCACCTTTCTGCACCTAATAGGACTTTTCTCAGTAGTCAATTCCACCGCATCCTCACATGTCTGTTTACCAATTTATGGTGGAAGAGGAAATAAAAGTGATTTCTAAGTTCAGGGACCTCTGGCAGAGATTAGTGGGGAAGGGTTCAGTTTGAGCACAGGAATTGAAAGAGAAATACAAACAGCTGTCTGTCTTCCCCCAATCTACAAGTCCTCTGTAGGGCGGGATGGGGCATGCCTGTAGCTGTCATCCAAGATGTGCTGTTCCGGGGACTTGTGCTAAGATCCTCTGGAGGCTGGGGAGGAAGCTTCTTGGAAATCTTCCCTTGCTCAAAGCCATGATGAGAGGAGTTCGGAATCTTAGAAAGAGACCAAACATTGCTCCGCACCCCAAAGCATCAGGTCAAATCATTGCAATCAAAAAATGTGAATGATTTGAATCAGTGCTTTCACGGGGAGCAGGATAAACAATCACCTCAACATTTGTGTGTGGCTTCTTAATCTCCCACTGCAGTTTGCTTATAGAACTCTTCAACCCTCTGTGCTTGTCTAATGTCTGCTCGGACAGTTCGAGACTCTGTTACTGTTTTTTTTTTGTTTGTTTGTTTGTTTTTTCTGTTACTGTTTTAAATGCAGGCGTGCTAAGATGATATTCAACCCAGGAAAAGAATAAAATTTAGAAGAATTTATGTACAAAAAATGTCTAGTTATTACAAGCATCGATCTCAACTCTACCTTTGTCATAAAGTCACTTTTGTCATTCAATTTCGAGAAATGAAGAAAAATATAGAAGTTCTGAAAGTTGGGGTATCACATGAGACCTAATGAAAGATAATGAATGATACATAATTATGTATCGTACTTACTTTTTCTAGTTATTACTAAAGGAATATCTGTCTGGTACAATTCATCTAGCATAAATGTGACTTGTTTACAGATTATTGCAGCTATCCATT
Source organism: Suncus etruscus (assembly GCF_024139225.1). Lineage (NCBI taxonomy): Eukaryota > Metazoa > Chordata > Mammalia > Eulipotyphla > Soricidae > Suncus > Suncus etruscus. The sequence goes on along the minus strand of NC_064863.1, from coordinate 54,096,160 downwards.
CACTGGTCAAAATGGAAACTCAGGGACAGGGTAATAGTACATTGTATAGAGCATTTTCATTTCATGTGCTCAACCAATTTGATCCGTGGCAACCCATATGGACACCAGAATACCTTCAATTGTAATTCCTGAGTGCAGAGCCAAAAGTAATCCCTGTAAATCCCTGTGTATGACCCACAAACAAAACAAAAGGAATCAAAACTTATTCTATTTTGGTGAAAACTGGATTTTTGTTCATGTTTGTAGTAGAACTATTGATCTAAACAATCTCTCTTAGTTTTTTTTTTATCCAGTTGTTTTTATAATTAAAATTATTTTATTAGCAGCTGGGAGATTCTCGACTTTTCTTCCTGATATTCAGATTGAAATAAATATTTTAAGATATTTTTGTAATAATTCTCAGAGACATTAGATATGAGAGCTGGAAGGTCCAGCTCATGATAGGAAGCTCACCATGAGGAGTGGTGAGTGCAGTTAGAGAAATAACTACACTGACAACTAACATAACAATGTGAAGGAATGAGGAATATAGAAAGCCTGTCTCAAATATAGGCAGGGGTGGAGGTGTAGGGAAGTGGGAGGTTTGGGGCATTAGTGATGGGAATGTCGCACTGGTGAAGGGGGGTGTTCTTTATATGACTGAAACCCAACTACACTCATGTTTGTAATCAAATTGTATAAAGACATTAATAAAATATTTTATATTAGGAATAAATATTAAATACTTTGAAAGCTCCTATTTAAAAATAGTAAGTTTAAGGCAAAGTGATTGCCTTTGAGGCATTACAGCTATGATTGACACACTCAAATTAAAAATAGGCAGTGTTGAGAATTCTCATTACTCCCTCATTTAAACTTACATTTTTATTGTCTGCCAAAGATAGATGGATCTTAGAAGAAGATAGTAGATTAGTGTACACTATACCAGTTGGTGTCCTTCACTGCAGCTGTTGTTCCAGATGTGATTTCTTTGCTGGAGTAAATCAATACAGCACCTGCATTTGTTATTCAGTATTGTAATTGCTGTTAAACTTTGTTTGATGGATCATTACTATAAGGGTTCTTCATAAATCATTCCTTTCTAGTCATTTTGTGCTTAATCCTTTCTTTATTTGAGACTGGCCTAAATCAATGAGATAATATTAAAAATAATTTAGAAATTTGAAAGAATGTTTATATTATGCCCATATGTCTAAAGAAGACAAATAGATAGCAAAAAAGGCACGTAAAATGTGTGCTTATCATCACTGATTATCAAACAATTGCAAATTATAACAATGTTGAGGGACTGCAATAAAATAGAAATATCAGGGTACATAACTAGCATGAATCAGTGTGGGTTCTATTTCTGGCACATGACCCGAAGCACTTTCAGAGATGTGGTCATGAAGCCCTTGAGAGCACCTCCAGGTGTGACTTTGGTGGATGTCTAAACTGCTTGTGTTGTTTAACTATCCCAGATACTGCAAGGCCAGAGAAGCATCAGATCCTCATATCCTGACTTTGAACTGTTGACCTAATTGGCTGAGAATTGCTAACAGAACATACAAGTTTTTTTGAACTGCATTTGGAAAAAATCCTGAAAACAAACAAAAAAAAATGAGACATTAACTTTTATATGTAAAAATAGCCTTTTACAAAAACTGCAATAGGAAATTATAGATGTAGGTAGAGTAACTAGACAAATCTTTGTAAACTTAACATAAGAAAAATCATGAACCATACAGTCACATGATACATTATTCAGAAAAATATTATTTCTCAAATTTGTAATATTCCACTATTAAAAATTAGAGAAGTTACTGTAAGAAACAAAGTTCATCTAGATTATAAAATTAAGAAATCTGTAAATTCAGATATAATATCTTGCAAAATATCCTTTAATAATATAACTAATAATTTTTAATTACAATGCCTAAGATATTCATGAAGAATCTAACATAATTCATGCTAAGTTAAGTATTTTAGGGAATTACCAGCATGATATATAATTCTCCTAGCACACCAGGAGTGATCCTTGAGTGCAGAGACAGGTGTAGTCCTTAGCACTGCCAATTGTGGTCCACAAAGGAAAAAAAAAAGGACTAGAAAAGAAATTTTATGAAGAGAAAAGAACCAATAATGATCTAGATAACTAAAAAATTATCTTATCTTTAAAGTACACACCATAATTTAAAGAAATTCTTTATTTTGTTAAAGTAGCTATGTCATTAAAAGTAAAAAGATATCCCTGTACAAGTGCACTATATCTGCTTATTTAAAATTGTATAAATGATACATGTAGAATATTATGATAATGCATTGAAATAATTTAGTGCTAACTGATATTTTTGTTCATGATTCAGATGCACTTATATGCATATATATGGTTTACATATATAGGCAGTTAACATAGTAATATTGGCATATAGTAAATATTAAACAATGAATTCTATATGGTAATGGTGCAAACAGAAAAGCATTTCCAAGATAAAGTTTAATTAGAAACATCAAAAAACCAAATACTTTTATTGGAGATCTGAAAAAATAATAAACAGAAAATATATGAAGTATGCTTGGATGCCAATATTCCAGTTATTAACACAATTAGATTTTTTTTAGTCTGTAGAGATAATACAGTGGGTAGAGTAAGTGCCTTGCTTACAGTTGTCCCATCTTCTTCTTTTTTTTTTTTTTGGTCCCATCTTCTATTTCCAATATCTCTTATAGATCTACACTTCTGTCAGGAGTGACCTTGAGTGCAGAGCCATGAATATGTCCTGAGCTTGCCAAATGTGCTCCCCAAAAATAATGGTTAAAATATTTTAAAATATAAAGAGCAATTTTGCTTATTAATGTTAAATAAATGAAAACACAAAACATTCTTTAAGAAAATCATATAAAATATAGAGTTCTTGTTCATCTTTGTGTCACCAGCAACACAGTATGACACCATATGTTTTTGTATGGGCACAGTAAAAAAAGGGGAAACCATAGACACAGAAACAAGATCTTATCTTCTAGGGATAAGAACTGACTTTTTATAGCAGAAGGGTGCCTCCCATCCTGAACATGTGTCATGTGGATACAATCATCCCCAGGAGATTGGACATGTTAGTCCAATCTGAAACCCCAGATCCCCGATGTAGAAATGATACAGCTTTATTGGAAGATTTATAACACTACTCTGGCACCAACTTGTACCAGTTTTGATATGACAATGAGGAAAGGAAAACTTGACCTAAGACCAGTCTGTCCTATCACATCACCTAACACTAAATGGAAATCAGAAGAGCTATCGTTCTTTGAACTGTGAAAAATAAGAGTACCAACAACAGAAAACTGACTTTGACAACTGTGACTGAACAGAGCCTACCTTGGGACTAATAAGGAAAATTCCACCCTAGGCTGTAGTCCAGGACACATAAACAACAACAACAACAACAACAAGATGTCTTATTGCAGAGGTCCAACTTGGACAACAGAGACTGAGCAGAACCTTTGGATCCATAATATTCTAGTCTTCGGCTTAGAAACTGAACGAAAACAGGGAGCAAGTGTTACAGAAGACTGAACACCACAAGAATGATAGATAGGAACCTCTAGAACCTAGAGACTCTATCCTAGACCCTGACCTATAACCTGCGCAAATACCAAGATCGCTAGCTACAGTGGCTTGATTTTCTCACACACAACCGAGAGGAAACTTTCCTGGCATCACAAAAAAGCCTTTGGGATGGGGTAATGAGTATATATGGAGCCAGGAGTTGATCCCATGATGGTATACTTCATGGATGGAGAAACCCTGAATCTCTTAGGCCACAGGAATTCCCTTTCTTTCACAATGCTTACTGTGCCTATGCAAAAAAAAAAAAAAAAAAAGTGGGGGGAAGGCCAAACCCTACCACTTCAGCACCCATACTTTTTCTTGTCTTGTTTTGATTTGTTAGTTTTTGACTTTATTTTCCTTCTCTTTGTTCTTCCACTTTTTTCTTTCTTTTTCACACTTGTGGTTATTATTTAGAGATTGATTTTTATTTTTATTTGCCGGGTCCATTTTTTTTTCTTTTTTCTTCCATTTTTCTTTCTTTTTTTTTCTTTTCTCCTTTCTTTTTTTGGTAGTTGTCACCAATTTTTTTTCTCCCCTTTTTCTTATCCTTTTTATCTCCAATGGCGGTGGAATGGATGCTCAATCTACAACAAACTGTAAAGTGGAGACCAGTTAGTGGAGACCAGTTGCACTGGCATACTGGGGGGTAGAGGAGGGAGATGTAGGAATGCATGCTGGGAATAGGGGCAGAGGGAGTTGGTGGTGGGAATGTCCCTCATTCATTGTCACTATGTACCATAAATGATGCAGTGAAAGATTTGTAATGCACTTTGGTCACAATAAAATTTTAAAAAAAATAAAAAATAAAATATGTGTAGAATTACTTTAACACTTTTTGATCTTAGCTAGATTTATAAATTAAAATCAAGTAGATAATTTTCTAATGATTATGTAAATGATATTGTTATGTAAAAACCATTGTGATATAAAAACTGTGGAAGAAAGATGCAATTCCAACAACCACAGAATAGAAGAAATCTATGATATATGTATTTATGTCTACATATTAAATATATTCTATAGTACTGTAATATATGTCATATTTTAGCACATAATTAAGCATTACCTATATTATGTAAATATATGGTGAAATTTAAGCACAATTATATATATATGTAATATAGTAAATACAAGCTTTATGTAATACATGAATATATATTATTAGTTGAGACAGTCTGGTGACAGAAAGAACATTACAGTCACTTCACTTTCACATTTAAATAAGGCTGAAGTTGCAGATGCTAAGGTTAGGGGGCACACCAATCAACACAGCTGCCATGTTTTACTCTAATTTCTATTCCTGTTGCTTTTTATCATAAGGGGATCCACATGCTGTACGAAAGAAATAGATGATTTCAAATCTCCTAATTATTATCATGATGTTATTAATTTAGACCAAGATAATAATAAGATAGTGTCTATGATGAAAGACTTTATTATGAAATTAATTGCTTTGATTAGGGTCAACAGAGTAGAAATGGTTTGCCTAGCATTTAAGAAACAATTACTTTGATGGCTATTCAGATGGCAAAGATATGCAAATTAAAGAAAGCATTTTACAATTTATTCTTTTCCATTCAGATGCTAAATTTTCTGATAAACTCCACTTGTTCAACAGAAAATTAAAATCACTGAAATGCAGAAGATCTGGGTAATGATGTATTGTTGATGTATTCTGTGAATGTTCACATTCTTGGCTTCAATTTTGAATTTATTTCACAGAAACAAAAAATGTCATTACAAAGTCAATTTTAATCTGAGTGTTGATGTTGTGGTTGTTTTTCACTAATAGATGTCGACAGAAGTAGATTATAGTTATCTTCATAAATCTACTGCTACTCCTTTTATTCTCATGGTTTTTACTATAAGACAAATATGGAAAGAGAAACCTCACTGTATTTAACACCTGCTTCAATTCACTGGTTAAAAATGTGACTTAATTTTTTTGTGTTGCTATTTTTTGGTATCTTATCAGTTTTCCTTTTGATAAATGTGGAAACTTAATTTTAGAAAAATTATGCTCAGTTAGCTTTCCCGTCTGAAAAAATATTTTTATTAGAGATGTGCTAATAAATTTGATGTGTACATGTAATCTAATTTTATTTTCATATTTCTCTTATTTCTCATTTATTAGTTGGGTGGTTTCCCTAAAATGAATCTTTATAAAATTATTAATTTATTATTTGTACTATATGGGCTACTACATGTTAGTATTTATTTTTCAGTGTATGTTAAGCATTGCCAGTTACAATCACCACCATCAATATATAATACCTATTCAATGTAGAAAATAGTCATTTTCAAGTTCAGACTTTCCCATTAATTTTAGAGTGAGTCTTGAGGCTATAAATTCAAGACATTTAACTCTATCTGACTGTGTTGTAAATGGAAAAGGACAATTAGCCTAATAGCTAAATCAAATAGCTAAATTAATTAGGCATGCACAATAATATACATTTATTTTATATTACTTATATATCAATACAACATTTTATTTTGAAAATAAAAAACATGAGAAAAATAAGAGAAGTCTATATAAGTCCAACTATAACATGTGATTAATATCAACAAAAATATGGCAATAAAGGAACATCTATAAGAATGTATTTTTGTCCCCAATTCACACCTATAAGAATGTTAACTTATTTTTCTCTCATATAATTATTTTATCACCACATGTTTGTAATTTTACAATATTATAGAAAATTTGTTTGGTGGGAATAGGCACTTAGAAATGTAAAGAAATTTACAAATATACCAGATGTTTATTGAAAAGAGAAGAAAGTATGCTCCAAAGTACTAAGAGTGGACAACTGGGATCAGAGTGCCAAGTAGACATACATAGGATACTAATTTAATTCCCTTGTCTAATGAAGGAATAGAATCACTGAGGTGAAAAGTAGTCTTTTCTGAAAAGCTCTATTTCTTTAATTAAAACCAATTTCTAATTTCTTTTTTTTTCTTTTATGGAACTATCACCAAGTTTCTAGGAATGTGAAGGCTAAGAGAAGACTAAGTTTCACTGCAGTTTACTAACTTTATAGTCTATTGAAAATTCTGTTGTGAATTAGAGAGATTGGGCTAACGATTCTGCTGTGAAATAACAGTTTTGCAGAAGATAATAGAAGTTGGGGGCTCTCAGTTTTGTTATAGATTCTATGGGTTGTAGTTCTACTGAAGGAATCTTTTCAGTTTTGCTGTACATGTACATTTTGGCCATTAAATTGGCCTTTCTGCTTGAAAGGTTAGAACTTTGTTAGCTTGGATTGAAAGAGGCATGCTGTGTTTTTCAGCTGTATGAGGATTTTCCACCTATAGGTTAATTTCTCTTTATCTAAAATTTTTATAAGTATATTCCCAGTTGATGACAGTCTTCCTCAATAGAGTGGTACAAGTAAAGAACTTATGTAGTTATATTGTAGTGGACCAATGTCTATCATTCTCATTGGAGTGAGCTAGCATACATATTATAGAGCACCAAAGTTAAAGAAATAATATTAAAATAATCACCAAGAGTGGATTTTGAGATATTACAGGAGTAAGCCATAAGTGGTGCATGTGTCAAACTCTGGCACAATCCTCAGCTTCACATGGTTGATCCCTCAACAAAAATAATTAGAATAAAACATGGAGAAAATACAGATTATATAGAATATTTTGTTGAAAGTTTATGACTAAAATAACATCTTATTTCTTATGTATAATAGTAATTATAAATTTGTAGGTTATTAATATAACACAATAATTAAAATTTAAATTGTGTTAGATATCAGATATCTTGATAATATTTGAGTTTTAAAATATAGAGAAAATAAATGCTATTCCTAATTTGCATGATTAAAAAATTATCTTTGTAAAATGAGGAAATACATAAACATTTTTGGAGAGGTCTGGGTCACAGTCACAGCTAGCTAGGCTGACTCTTAAAAGAGTGGTTTCCAGAGTTTCCTTCAGGGAGCTGGGGCTCTCCACAGGTCAGCAGTACCAAAACCCAAAGGCCTCATTCTTCTCTAGTTGATAAGAATTATGCTGAACAAGGTCAATCATCAGCCCCTTGAACAGGTAAGAAGCTCTGCTTATCTTTTTCTGTGTGATGCAAAGTCTTCCTAGGGCTAATGTCTAACAACCCCTCCATACACACCTATATCATACACATTGTTCTGATTCTGGAACATCAGGGTAGGAATATAGCACAGCTTCCCTGTGAAAGATAAACCACTCCATGGTAGCAAAAGTTTTATAGGGTACCCTTCCATACCTTCCTTGCACCCCATCAAGTAGGTTAGATAGTCTCTGGGCCCTAGTCCCAGAGTAATATTACATTAGGCATGGCATTTATTTGGCACTTACAGACTTGGAGTTGATCCCCAGGATCCCATATTGTCTTCCAAGATGACCTAATTCCTGAGTACAAAACCATGAGCAACTCCTGTACATTGCTGGTTTGTTCCTTGAAATAAACAACAACAAAGCAACTAAATTTCCAATCTTCAAGAAGAAATTTCTCAGAAATTCCATTACTGGGAGGAAGAGGTTATCTGCATAGAAAGCAGAGATGATGTGTCTCAGTGCACTGTGGTAGAATACCTGTGGTAGTGAAGTCACAACTATGGTATAATTCTAGGCTGATGTAGAGCACTGCAGAGCCTTCTATTGCTGACTACTCACCACATTCATCCTTAATCTATTGATTCAGGCATAACAAGAGGATAAATGGACAGTATAATAATACCCAGAGACAATAGAGATGAGGGCTGGAAAGACCAGGCCATAATAATAAGATTATCATAAAAAGTGGTAAGTGCTGTTAGAGAAATAAATACACTACCAGCTACCATAACAACCATAGAGAGAAAAACACAATGCCTATCTTGAAGACAGGCAGGTGGAGGGGAAAGTTAGGACATGGGGGGACAATAGTAGCAAGAAATTTACATTGGTAAAGGGGTGTGCATTTTATGACTGAAACTCAATTACAAACATGTGTGTAATCATGGTGCTTAAATAAAGAAATTATTTAAAAAAGAGGAGAAATTGAACTTCCCCTAAATACCAAGAACTACAGAGACAAACTTTTTCCTTCTATTCTAACTAGCTTTGTTGGGTTCCAGGACCAGCATGGCAGTAAATTCTATGGTACATATCAGTTGTAACAGTAATAAAAAAAAATCTTGGTGAAATATGGCAGTTTTATGACTTGACAGAGGTGTAGTGCCCTGAGATTGAGCCATACTAATCGAAATATTACTATGAAAATATTTTATAGATATAGCTATTACCTATAGTAGGTGGATTTTCCTACTGTAATGTGGTGTGATTCATAAAATCAGTTAAAATATTTGAGAGCAAAATCTGGTTTTCTAAAAGATATGGAATCTGCCTCAAGACTACAACTTTCTCTTATCTTCTTGTCTATTTGGTAGCCTGCCTAAAAAGCATTTAGACTTTCTTTTTCTTTTTTTTTTTGGTTTTAGGGCCACACCTAGTGACGCTCAGGGGTTACTCCTGGCTATGTGCTCAGAAATTGCCCCTGGCAGGGAGGACCATATGGGACACCAGAGGATCAAACCACTGACTTTGTCTTAGGCTAGCACAGTCAAAGCAGACACCTTACCGCTTGCACCACAGCTCTGGCCCCTGAACTTCCCATTCTCATAATCCTAGACCTTAGTTCCCAAAATATGTATGCCCCTGCTGGTTCAACAGAAAACTCATTAGAAAAATCTATTTCAAAGATGATTAAGAAAATTATTTTGACCTAGTTTTAAGTCCGGACTCTTACATCTAGTAACTTTAGAGCTTAAAAGCAGTCCTTTTTATTTTAAGTATTTCATGATACATGAAATATGAACTAATATTTTTTGGGGCAACTATTTTGGTGCTTACTATGTGTAGCCTATCTTAAGTATTTAAATTTTGCTGGGTTATGTCTATCATTCTAAACTGATAAGAACAGATACTACACTTGATCTTAGTCAAAAGGCCAAGAAGCAATTATGTCTATCATTCTAAGCAAGACAATATTATAGTTTTGCTGAGATTAAACAGGTTTCATTCTGCAATTCTTGATTTAGACTAGATTTACATTTTTTACTTTACTTGCCAATTGCTGTGAGATTTATATTAATTTAATTTGCCTTTTTCCAGTGTAGTTTTCCTATTTATTAAATGGGATAATAATTTTACCTACTTTGTAGGCTATGAGAGAATTAAAAATATTAACATAAAATAAGGATCTAGTATAATTCAGTAGTTAATTTTTATCCTTAACATTATTATTTACATTTTGTCATTAAAAGACTTTATTTCTTAGTAAATGAATAGAAAGATAAAGAATATTACTGTACTTTATATGAAAGTTCTTGAAATTTATATTTAAAATTTTTGGAATATAATGAATGTTTGCAATATTCAAGTGAAAATAATGAAAAACAAAGATTTTAAATTATTTGGACTTTTTTGTGTGCCGATCTCCATGGTGTGAGATGAAAATTATTTCCCGTTATCTTTGATATTTATGTTTATTTTGAAAATAAAGAATTAAGAATTAATAATATGGGTAAAGTTTGTGAAGAAGTGTATATATTTTCCCATGGAATGTCATACCAGTCAAAATTACATGTGATATACAACAAATTTTTTATCAGTAAGTATTAAATGATTTTTGTTATTTTGACTAACCTAAAACTATATTTCTTATAAAAAATAGAAATCACTTACATATATGTCAACTTTTTTCTGGGAAAAAATAAGCACATTTTAATTTAAAGTGGGATTGTAAATGAATTTTTGAAGCTGGTTTTATAGATTGGGATGATAGTCCAAATGAGAACTTATTTAGACTGATGTAAAATTGTTTTATTAAAGTTGTTATCTGTCTATAACAATCAGAGCCTTAAAGATAGGTAAAAGGATTTTGTTTGCAAAAATTGCTATAGAATAATAGAAATGAAGTCAGAAAATTAATCTTTAACTTTTATATATTTTTCTGAATGTTTCCTCCTTATTTTTATGTAACTAAAGAACAAACATTAAGCGTCATATTAAGTGTGATAATGTTTTAAGAAAGCAATTTATAAATATGCTAGTGTTAAAGGGTCTGTTAAAGCCCACCGTTTCAAATAAAGACCACGAACCTTCAGAGAATGCAATCAGCAAAGTGATGTTTATTAATCCAGAGCTCTGGGGTCCACCGTCTACTAGCGCAGCAGGTTCATTAGTGGAACCCCGAGCCTTAGAAATCCAGGGCCTTAAACATTTCATTGGTTCACACATCTTTTACGATTCAAAAATATCCAATAATGCAAGCTGAAAAAGGCACAATGCCTTCACTACCCCAAAGTCCTTTTTGATGTCAGTCACCCTAGATCACATCCTAAAGGTTTGTAAAGATATGGTCTATACCCATCCAGATGGCCCTTTCGGTCCCTTCCTCTTATGACCTTCTAAGATATCTTGTGTTGGACTGCTCTTATGATTGTCTAGAGGGTCAGCTAGGGGAGGGGATGTGGCATGCTTGATGTTCTGCCCCTAAGGTCTGATTCCAGGAATTAACTGCCTCTTCAGGCTTAATCTTTTTCCGTTATAATTGCATACTGTAATTGAAGATTTATGTAATTATGTCAACTAAGAGTCAACTCAAGAACTTCTAAAGGCTAGGGAAAACAGAAGCCAAAGGTATATGATTAGTTCTGATAAATTATACCTATTACACCTAATTTATTCCAGTTTATCTTGGCCCTTACACTAGTAATTTCCAATTAAAACATAAATTATCCTGCAGATAGTGTACATTTGTCCTCAGACAATTTAGGATATTGCACAAACACTCTTTCTTCCAATAAAAATAAGTACTACCCACAATTTAATAGTGGATAATTTATTACTACTAATTTTATGACTCTATATATTCATAGTATACAAATAAAAAATGTAAGCCAAATTTGGCTTATGAAAGTATTTACAAAGTTGATGAAAAAGTAATAGAATTTTTATTTCAATAATAGTAAAAGTAATATAATATAAAATAGTAAAATCATTCTACTTACTTAAAAGAATATATACAATGATGATTCATCACACTCCTTCAGGATAATCATCTGAGAAGGATAAAATATTTAATATAAAGTTCTCACATTATTACATAAAAAATATTATTATTTTTATATTATGGGCCACACCTGGCAGAGCTCAGAATTTATGGTACTATGCTTAGAGATTACTCTTGAAGGACTCAGAGAACCATATGAAGTGCCAAGATTTAAACCTGAATAGCCACTTATAAAACAAGTTCCCTCCCTCTATACAATTGTTTCTCTCTAATAAATCAAAATTATATGATTAGAAGTTATATACAGCTATATACAAATTTACTTTCATTTTTAATTTGGGGGACCACATCTAGTGGTATTCAGGATTACTTTTTATTCTATGCTCAGGGATCACTGCTTTAAGTGCTCAAATAACATATAGGTGTTTTACATTGAAGGCAAGTATTTATATTATCTGTAACATTGATCTGTCTCAAGAAATAAATATAAATATGTTAATATAACATTAATATTTAATAAAGAAAAGTGATCATTTCACTTAATAAAGTACAAAATACAGTATATTACATTTTGTTTTAATCTATTAAATTTTAAAAATGTTGCCTGTCTTATGACTTAAGAACTATACTTAATGGAAATCTGAAGCTACTTAAGTCATTGATTTTATTTTGGGTTCACTTATATTGAATATAAATGTACTATCTAGTAAATAAATTTTGAGTGAAAATTAGCATTTTGTTTCCATTTGAAATTCTGACTTTCACCAATACCAGAAATATAATACATCATTATAATTAACTACAAATCAATATTAAGAGCTTGGGTGCCAGAGCTAAAGCACGTTGGGTAGGACATCTGTCTTGCATGTTGATGACTCTGGTTTGATCCCCAGCATCTCACATGGTCCCCCAACCCTGTCAGGAGCTATTTCTGAGTGCAAAGCAAGAGTGATTCCTGAACGTTGCAAGTTCTTGACCGAAGTAATAATTATTAAAAAAAAATGGGATTTTTTAAAACAGTAATTGGGTCCTTGTGAGATATATGTGCTGCTTGAAACTTTTAATAACATTTTTACTTAAACACTGTGATTTCAAACATGATCGTAGTTGAATTTCAGTCAAAAAAAGAACACTCCCCTTCACCACAATGCAACATTCCCACTACCAATGGTCCCATCTCCCTCCTCCCCTACCCCTGCCTGTATTTGAGACAGGCATTTTATTTCTCACACTCATTAACGTTGTCATGGTAGTTGTTAGTTTCTCTAACTGCATTCACCCATCTTTGTGGTGAACTTCATATTATGAGCCAGTCCTTCCTGCCCTCATTTCTGGGCATTATTACAATAATGTCTTTTATTTTTCTTAAAATTCATAGATAATTGAGACTATTCTGTGTGTCTCTCTCCCTCTGACTCATTTCACTCAGCATAATAGTTTCCATGTCCATTCATTTATAGGAAAATTTCATGACTTCATCTCTCCTGATGACTGTATAATATTTCATTGTGTTTATGTACCACAGTTTCTTTAGCCATTCATCTGTTGAAGGGCATCTTGGTTGTTTCAGCAGCAATGAATATAGATGCGAGGAAGGGATTTTTGAATTGTCTTTTTGTGTTCCTAGGAGTGGTATAGCTGGATCATATGGGAGCTCAATTTCCAGTTTTTGAGCAATCTTCATATTATTTTCTATAAAGATTTGACTAGAAGGCATTCCCACCAGCAGTGAATGAGAGTTCCTTTCTCCTACATTCCCTCATTCACTGTTTTTGTTTGTTTGTTTGTTTTGTTTTGTTTTGTTTACAACATACTTATCGTGCTGTGCTCAGTGTTTATTCCTGATGAGCTTGAGATACCATATAGAATTCTGGAAATCAACCCAAGTTGGTCTCATGCAAGACTGTTGCTCTACCTACTGTACTATATAGCTCTAACCTCTCAAACTCATACATTTTCAATTATTTAAATTTGGAAGGATATCTGGTATATGCTTGGCTCCAAATAAATATTTACTGCAGACATTGATAAGCAATTTATATAAATGAGAGTTTATTTTTATGGTAAATCAGATAAGAAAGTTTTATTAACTTTATTTTAATAAGACATAATTTAATACTTTATTATAATACTCTTTTCTAATACTACATAATTTAATGAAACAGTAACTTTAGTTAAATCTTAGTTTTTTTCTCAAAGACATAGCATGTTACCTATGGATTTAACTGTAGCTTTATTTTCTTTCATTAAATATTTAGTTTTGAGGCCTTATAGATACTTCTACTTCACCTTCATTGTATAATATCATATTGGAGATTAATTTTCACAAGATCGGCTGTTTAACATGTTACCCTATATAATTGTGCATCACTCTGCATTTTCTAAATTTGTTGCTATCCTACTGCTGTTTAATTAAGGGATTAAAATATTTATGTTCTGGATAATTTCTAAAGATGTTATCTTTCAAAATCACCATAATGATTTATTTACCATGTTTTAACATTTTATGTTATTACAATCTGTTTCTAAATAATCTGATTCTTGTTTCTTTATTGACTTAGCAGATTATATATACAAAACTATGTATTAGTCTATGATACTTTTAAATTTCTTTATCTGATATTAAATATTTTAAATTTGGCTTCAACATAATTTTCTATATCTCTTGTCTCTTTTAGCTAAAATAGTTTTTTGTGTGTTTGTTTTGCTTTTGTTTGGCTTGATTTGATTTGATTTGGTTTAGGGGCCACACTCAGCTATGCCTACGAGTTTCCCCTGTTTCTCTACTCAGGAATTACTCCTGGAAGGTTCAATAGATCATATGGAATTCAAGGATATAACTGTGTCAGCCACGTGCAAAGCAAGCACCCTATCTGCTATACTATCTCTCCAACCTGAAAATATTTTCTTATAGTTGCTTGAACAGCAAAAACCAGAACCATCATTACTGTGCCATGGGGCTCTGGTTGATATAGTTCACTAATTTTCTTTTAAAATGAGATGAACACAGCAAGACAGTTCTCTGCTTGAATACTACTCTACAGAATCATACTTCTTTTAATCATTCAATTTAGACTTGACATATAAAGCTTAAAAAGGAACAAGGAAAAAAGTTAGCCACTCCAGGTAGTTCAATTACAGCTTCACAGTTAGGTATGTTTCAACTTGCTAAAGAATTGAGAAATAATGCTGAAGACTTATGAGTAGAATTTAGGTAAAATAGCTTGATGTTAAGGAACTTAGAGGGCCATTGACACCATATCGATGTTCAGATTGTGTATTAGATGAATTTCACGAACTTGATAGAGATGAATTGAAAGTAGAAACTAAAACATTATTTTAAGGTTAGAGAGAAAAAAATTAGTCCTACGCTAAGTGTCTCTCAACGTTACTACTTTTCAATAAACGTTACTATATTTTGAAAAGAAAAAAAAAGACTTCAGATAAAGATGCATAAAGATATAAGAATTTTTATATTTTTTTCTTCTCAATTTTTAAAGTTTTGGGGAGATTTTGGGCCACACTGGTGACACTCGGGCTTTACTCCTGGCTATGGGCCACACTGGTGACACTTAGGGTCTACTCCTGGCTATGCACTCAGAAATCCCTTCTGGCTTGGGGGACCATACGAGATGCATGGATCCAACCCAGGTCTGTCCTGGGTCAGCCATATGCAAAGCAAACACCTTACGGCTGTGCTATCGCTCTGGTCCTTTTATATTTTTCTTAAGTTGATTACCTGTCTAACTAAAGAGACATTATATTCATGGAGCAAAAATATTGTTACTTAGTTAATAATTGGTTTGGAAGTTCCACTTTAGCAGTGCACCTGTATCACGCCTGGTTTTGCTCTCACGGATAATTCCTGGTGGAGTTTGGAAAACAATATGTGGTGCTGGTGATCGGACCCCAGTGAGATGTGTGCGAGGTAGGATTCCTACCTGCTATACTATTTAAATGTCCTTGGTAAAACATAGACAGTCAATATAGCTTTGTTTGTTACACTGAAAATTGAATAAGTCAGTAAGTTTAATGAGAGAAACTGTAAAAATAATTAGAAATAGATGACATAATTATATTTATTTTATAATTTTTAGAGTAATCATATAAGAATTCTTATAAGTATAACAAATTTATTAAAAGCAAAATTAAATAAATATAGGCTTTATAACAAGATTTTATGAATCCATACACAAATATAAAATACATTATATAAAAAGGTAACACAAAGTTTTCTAAATAGATCACTTACATTAGATAGTTCAATCTAAATTATCTAGATTGGTAGTTTTATTTCTTATCTGTCATGAGAAAAAATTCCAAAAATATAGAAATTAAAACAAAATAGAATTTAATTTTCCATTCCACTTTTATTTTATTATTTTTATAGAAAACTAATGGTTTATGTAACATAAGAAGAATGTTTATGTTTATGCTATTTATATACAAAATCACTGCACACCACCATAGATGATTCATTGCACTTATTATTTTCCTTCGACAAGGGACCACAGATGATAAGGTAATTAGTTTTACCTAGGCATATGTACAATTCTCAATATTATTTTAAAAATATCATACTTACTTTAAACATGTTCTAAGTCACTGTCTAATTTGTTTCTCTTTCAGGCATTATTGGAGACTGTATTAATTGTATGTTAATTAATTTTCAATTTGAAAAACACCTTAAGTCTGAGGTCTTTCAGGTACTTTCCATTGATATTTTAACGTTAAAAATTATACATATATTAAATTAATTCTAAAATAAAGATATCAAAAGGGGCTACAAAACCTTTAACTAGAAACATTTTAAAGTTGTTTTTGGTTCCATAAATGCATCCTTATATTACAATTATTTTCAATATCCTATTTGTCTTTACTGTTAAGTATCAAGAATATCCTGAAATCCTCAGACCATCTTTGCCTTTTATAATTTTTGAAACTACTGTTGAATTTATTGTGCTAGAAAGAACAGCATTAGACTATACAACGATAAATAAACAGAAATGTGAAGTTATTTATGCTAGTATGTGTTTGCTTTTTTAGCATGCCAAAAGTCACTGAGTTATAAATTCATAACAAGTTCAGCTAATATTGGTAGTTATTCCATTGGGGTTTAAAGACATGAATATTTTGTACTAATGTATTTCTATGCAATGTTCAATAATTACATTGGCTATGGCTAATCAATAACTTGGATTGTAATATTGTGATGTAATAAACTCAATGCTAAAATAATTAAGATAGACATTGATAAATCGGAGAATCTATCAAGACTTTCAAGCACTTAAGTCAAAATTTTTACTACAATTATCTCTTGATGAACTTAACATGTTTAATGACTGTGAAAATGTATTTCTACAGAGACAATGCACATCTGGAATAGCAGCAAGTAATTCATCTGCCTCCAGAGTACCACTCCATTGAGCACAAGACTTCAAATAGAGTCCTCATGGTGAAAATTAAGCTTATTCTTTGACATGCTAATGCCTGTCTGGGCTTTGTCTCATTTTAGATTTGCTGTTACAACAGACAGACTTCAAAATGTCAGGGGGGTACTTTAAAGTTACTGTAGCATTTGCTTATTTTGAAAAATATACACTCTTACTATTAGATGAACAGTTTGGACCTTCACTGTCTACTTTCACCTTATCATCTGTAATTAGTATAAAACCCATGAGTACCAGACTGCAAGATCAAATGGAAATGCCTGTTTGATGATCCAAATGCCTTAAGAGGCAAGTGGAGGAACAGCTGTTTGGTTTAAAATGAAGAAAAACAGAAGGTAACATAGAAGAAAAAATGTGTGAAAACTTAATCATCTCCAAATGCTAAATGGCCTTGTCATAGTTATTAGATATGAAGGGTAATAACCAGACACATTTTCCTACTGAGGTTTATTGCTCTACAAAGATCCTTCCCCTCTTAACTCTGGAGTTGGGGACTTCTAGACAAGTAAATTATCCCTTGAACTAGAATTTGACATTGCTGTACCAAAGGAGATTCTTTGAGTGCTATTTGGCAGTGTGAGCTTAGAGTTAACTCTGAAATTATGAAAGTTAAAAAAATTTGAACTTCATTACATTCAGTACATCAGTAAAAATTGATTTTCCTAAAATTTGATATGCTTTATATATATGCTAATTATATTAAAATTTAATAAGGTTATAGTCACTATAACATGCGGGAATTGAAAGTTGTATCTGAGTTTGGGATATATCCTATAAATGGGTATAAAAATCTTTTTCTTAAACAAAATTAGAACAGCTTCATTAAAAAATCAAACTCACAATGGCATATTAAATAGTGATTTTTGTCATAAGCTGAAGAATATTAAAATAAGATAAAAATGTTAAAAATGAGAGACAACACATAATTTTTCAGTATGTAGCTGAAGCTCTGCACAAGGCTGTTAATTTAACTCCATTATAACTTTCCATTCTTGATTTATAGGGGTAAGCAATGTAACACTTTATGTGCTTACTATATTAAATATAATCTATTCAACAGCTAAGAGAAGTGGTATTACATTTTAAAATGTCTCTTTGGACTGGAGCCTAACCTCAGTACGTTTTGAGATGTTGATAACACTATTTTTCTCCTCATTAGCACCACAGAGTAGGCATCTCTAATAGTATTACATATCCTCTTAGAAACAGAAGGCCAGGTACGTTTCTGTTTCTTAATAGACTCAATGGATTTTTATGTACTTAAAGTAAGGGCTATTAGTTTTAGTGCTTCTGAGTAAAGTGATTAAGCATAACTATTGGCATATATTTTGTGAAGGAACACATAATGTGCAGTGCAGCAATCTTGGTAAGGTACCAGACACATCAGAAAGAATGAATATTTTCCCTAGCTCAATATAAGAGCTTCTTCAGTGAATGTAGCCTACTAAAATGACCTAATTCACATTCAGTTCAACAATTGGGTCAGGATGCAATAACTTAATAGAATCAAACAATTTTAGATCTCAAGAATCCATTATTTGCTTCCCTCTTCCTTGAGTAAATTTGGGGCTAAATGAGTTACAGGTGAAGAGAAAAGTTACATAATGGAACAATGGGGATTCAAGAGCTTTAGTATTAAAATATGTCATTTATTTCTTGTCTAATATCCCCTACGTTATAGTTGCAATAGAAGAAAACTCAGAAAATAGATATGGTAAGTTTATGAAAGGTTACATATCTTGTTATAGATTAAAATTATACCTTGTGCTTTTAGACAGGGCTTTAAATCATTAAAGTCACAGACTTGAATTATATTGACTTGATGGCTCAGACCTAGTTCTCTTACCAACTATATTCATAAATTTAAAAATGCTAAATACTAATTCACTTTTTTGTGCAAAATAAGAATGAAAATGAATATACATTAAAAAAAAACTTGCAGTCTTCTATAGGAAACTAAGAAAAGAAAGTGCTTTAATATCTTGCTTGTCTTTAGTGTTTCCTCTGGAGTATTCTTATTCTGTGATCTGGCCCTTCATTTCACTTTGAGCACACACCATAATTGCTGAATACTTTAGATCTTGAATCTTCTGAGCTTCAACCTTATATAATACCTACTGAAACTTCAGATTCTGGAATGAGTAGGAACTACAATTATTTCAGATTCAAAATGAAGGTTTTTAAGTGATTGTTAAAATTAACTTCAGGGATGAAGTGACAGTACAGCAGGTAGGCCACTTGCTTTGCTTGTGATAGAACCAAGTTTCAGTATTGGCACAATTTATGTTCACCTGAGCCCCTCCAGAATTAACCACTGAATGTAGAACCAGGAATGTATCTTGAAAACCTCTGGGTGTAGCTCCCCAAATAAAACAAACAAAATTAAATTTACTTCAATTTAAAATTTTAGTATGATTGGGACACTATGTTATACCTCTTTTAAGTATAAATTACTACAAAAAACATCCCATCAAAATAGCAATATCCTTACATCACAGCCCAGTCAAATATTTTTTAATTTTGTTTTTTAGGATATAATTTATATTTTTCTATTTTTAATTTATTTAAAGAAAATATATTAATAGTTGACACTATCATAATACATTTGTTTCAAGAAGAACAAAGGCAAATTTATTGAAAGAAATAGAAAGAAAAACTAGAGATGAAAGAGAAAGGAAAGAAGACAAAGTTCAGTAGCAAGTATATATTTGAAAGTTATTGAATCATCAATGTACTCATTAAAGCCCTAACAGAAAGTTTAGGGTTTAGTAAGCTCTTCTTCTTCTTCTTCTTCTTCTTCTTCTTCTTCTTCTTCTTCTTCTTCTTCTTCTTCTTCTTCTTCTTCTTCTTCTTCTCCTTTTTTTAAGGATAAGAGTTAAAGAAATACAGTAAAAATGGTGTTAGAGTGGCAATTATTGTTGTTTGCATAGGCCCAGCAAAATATGGGGGAAATGGATAGGAAAAATCTTAGCCTAAATACAAGGAGACCTTACCCCTGAAGATTTCTGGCATAAGATCAACTCTGAGCTCCAAGCATACTAAGTTGTCCAACCCCTGAGTCATTTTCTGTGGTCCCAGTAAAATAATTTTTTGCAAAATTGCTGTTGTTGGTGTGTTTTGTGTTCATGTCATTCTGTAGTTCAAGATTCTGGATTCTCTGCATATCCTACACTGAAGTCAGGATGATGTGGAGCCTCTTCTAGTTTCACCTCACATTTAGAGGACAATGTAGAGAGCCCTGTCCTGAAAGCAGGCTGTTGTTAAGTCTTCTGAGTACTAAGGGAACCCTCTTTGGAATAAGTCAATGTTAGGGTAGCGGTAGGATCTTCCCTGGTAGAGGATTGCTTCCAGGTGGTGTTATAGACAACCCTGGTAGTTTCATAAATGGTATCCCTGGTTCAGGAGTGAATAAATAATACCCATTATTCTGAGGCCTAAGCCAGGTCATTATGACAATGTTCAGGGTGTAAAGCTCCACTGCAGTACAAGATTTGTGTGCTTGTTTCTCTATTAGATAAGAACTTGTTTGAATGTATAATATTTTCCCATTTTAATATGCCTATGAAAAAGAGGAACAATGCCGCAAGGTAGTATTGGTGCATATGGGGCCGAAGGAACAAGTCTAACAATCCCAGTAATTTGGTTCTAACATAAGCTCTAAACCAAAAAATTATTCTACCAGAATTTCTTATTGAATAGAGCACAAAGAAAAGAACAAAACAAAACAGTGGGGGTAATTGACACTATGTAAGAGAATATTCAGTAAGGGTTATGGCTGTTAAGGGAATACATAGAAGATATTCAAAGTATATATACATGTCATCCCTTTTATGTCTTTCAAAGTAGTTTTGGGGGTGTTAAGTCCAGTGCACCACTTTGGTCTGTGATTTGGCCTGTGCAGTTTGATAAATTTCACAATAATCTCATAACTAGAAAAATCCTTGAGCTGTGACTTCTTAAAAACCAAGTATTTTAGCAAGCAAAGGTCTACAATTAAGGAAGGAGGAGGAAAAGAGGCCTTTGAGAGTAGATCAATAGCAACAGTGTACTGGAATCTTCTCAGTCTGAGAGTCTATCTTATCACTTAGGGTGCTGTTTGGCAGCTGGCTTTGTGTGGGGATAATGATCTGCTTCTTGAGGAACCAAGAACTGAGGGTAAAAGGGTTAAATGTGGGGTAATGGTGGTTGGGGGTGAGAGAAGAAAGGACTAAAAATGCCCTGTAGGGCAGTGGGGGAAGGGGGGGGAGGAAGAATACAACATAGAAATCCTGCATATTGCAAACATACATTAATCCATAGGAAATAATATTAAACCATTTATACTATACTATATATTTTATGTATATGTATATATATGTATATATATATATATGTGTGTGTGTGTGTGTATATATATATTTTGAAAATGGAGACTTGTGAGAAAAAAGTTGCCAGGGACTCTCCCCAACCCGCCCCTCTTGTGCTGGGTGAGGTTTTGGGAAGGCCTGGGGTCCCCTTTAGACTACTCCCCTGTACCCATTTCGCTTCCCCCCTGGGCGGGCAAGCAGGGACGGCCCTGGAGTCCAGAAGGAAGGAGAGGGAAGATGGCTGGGAGCAGCCCGAGCACCACAGCACCCCTAAGCTTGGGAAAGGGCCTTCAGCATGGAGCCTCCCCACACCTCATGCCGGCAAAAACTCAGGATATAATTTTTATTAAAGAATAAAAAGTATACATTTATGATTTTAAACATTGTCAGATTTCTAGCTAGTGTAACAATGTCCCAGAAAAAAGTATAAAATATATAGATGGAATTAATGAATATATAAAATGATAGCAACATATGTGGTATGAAGGAAGACTATATAATTCAGATGAAAAAGCCTAATTTTATTGAGGGAGCAATAAGACCTGGTATACATATTAAAATTTAACTTCCTCCTTCTTTCCTCTTCCTCTTTCACTTCTTCCTCCTTCTTCCTCATCTTCTACTGCTTCTACGTCTTTCTTTTTAAGTCTTCCCCTTTCTCTTCTTTCCTCTCCATCTTCCTCTTCCTACTCCTCCTTCTTCGTCTTCTTTGTCTAATTCATCTTCTCTTCTTCCCTCTTCCTCTTCTTTCTCCTCTTCTTACTTCTTCATCTTATTTCTTTTTCTTCTTCTCTTCTTTCTTCTTCTTCCTCCTCCTTCTTTCCTCTTCCTCTTTCTCTTCCTCCTCTGTTTTATTCCTCATCGTCTGCTGCTTAATTTTCTTTCTTCCCCTTTTCCGCCTCCTTTTTCATCTTCTACTTATTCTTTCCTCTTCCTTCTTTCTCCTCTTCTTCCTCCACTTCCTCCTCCTCTTCCTTCTTCTTTTTGTTTCTTTTTTCCTCTTCCTCTTCTCCCCCCTCTTCCTTCTTTCTTCTTTTTTCTTCTTTCTCTCTCATCGTCTACATATTTTTCTTATAGTTCTTTTATTTTAGACGTAGTGGTTTACAATATCATAAAGCGTATCATGCATATCACTAAAGTATCTTTCAGCACTAAGTTCTTGTTCAAACTGGTCATTATCAACTATTATTATATTTATTTATTTTTGGGTTTTTGGGTCACAGCCAGTGATGCTCAGGGGTTTCTCCTGGCTATGTGCTCAAAAATTGCTCTTGGCGAAGCTGGAGAGAAAGCATGGAGGTAAGTCGTTTGCCTTTCATGCAGAAGGACAGTGGTTTGAATCCCGGCATCCCATTTGGTCCCCCAAGCCTGCCAGGAGTGATTTCTGAGTGTGGAACCAGGAGTGACCCCTGAACACTGCCGGATGTGATCCAAAAACAAAAAAAGTAATAGCTTTTGGCTAGGGGAACTATATTGGAAGCTGGGGTTCGAACCAAGTTGGACCTGGATCAGCTGCATGCAAGGCAAACACCCTAGAGTTATGCTATGACTCCAGCCATTATTGCCATAGTGTTTCCTTCCGTTGACCTAACTACACTTCCTGCTTCATTGCAGCATTGTTCACAATAGTCAAAATCTGAAAACAACCCTAATGCCTAAGAAGAGATGAGTAGATAAAGACACTGATTACAACAAGCAATAAAATACTATGAAGCTCTTAAGACTTTATAAAATTTGTTCATACATGTATAAATATGGAGAGCATCATGCTGAGCTAAATGAATCAAAGGAAAAAGGATTAACATAGAATTGCCACACTAAAATTAGGTATGTAAAACATAAACATAGTATGATAATATTCAAAGGCAATAGTGATGAGGGCAAGAAAAACAAGATAATTGCCATATTTTACTTTAAACGAACTCAGTCTTCGATGAACTTCATCTTTAAAGTTCTTGAATATTTTCAAGATTTCTGACTGGTTATTAAACTAAAGTTATCAAACTTAGTGAGATCATGTGAAGGGTTCTCTCTACCAATTATGATTATGACTTAATTCCGTTTCAGTAACTTTTTGGTCTTCCAAATGCAAGAGGAAAAATTCTTGTTTTAAGATTTATGTGATTGGGGCCAGGGAGATAGCATGGAGGTAAGGCATTTGCTTTGCATGTAGAAGGACGGTGGTTTGAATCCTGGCATCCCATATGATCCCCCGATTCTGTCAGGAGTGATTTCTGAGTGTAGAACCAGGAGTAACCCCTGAGTGCTGCCAGGTGTGACTCAAAAAACAAACAAAAATAAAACAATGTGTTTGTATTCAATATTTTGCAATAAAACTTTCCATTTTACGACGTGCTAATTTTATATTAGATTTGAAACCATAAACTCCACAAAAAATCAATAGATACAACAAGGCAAACACACAAAACATTAAGTTAGTAACATTTTCTTGGATTCTTGATATTATGAGTCACCAAAATTTTGCTACATAAAGTTTTAGTAACTTTCTCTTGATAAGATGTCATTGCTGTATATCAGTGGATCAAAAGGAAGAAGAAATAGATACTAAGGCATACTGAGAAGAAAAAGAAAAACATAAATGTTATTCTCATATGAAAAATATGGAATATATTTAGTTTGAATTTTAAAGTATTTTTAAACTATTTTGAATAAAACCTATTTAAGTTTTTTCTTCACAATTCAAAATAAATTTGTACTTTCACAAATAATTTAGGAAAAACTTCAGAGTTAGAGCACAATGAATAAAATAATGTGTGTCATTTTGAATTTATCATTTAAATTTTTTATGTTCTATTGATTATAACAAAAAATAAAGTAATTCTTTGTTGTTAAGAACAACAAAGAATCTACCTTTGTTTTGGTAGAAATGTAAAAATAAGCACTTTCATATGGAAGAAGAAAAATAAATTAATTTTACAAGGCCCACAGTGGAATAAAAGAGGTAACCTGCTTGCCTTGCACATGACCCATTCTAGTTTAATCCTCTGCACTGCATTAAAGTCTCCCAAACATTGGCAGAAATGATCCCTGAGCACAACTAGGTGCCGCTCCAAACAAAAGTACAGAAAATAAAAAATGAAAAAGAAGAAAGAAGGAAGGAGAAGAGGGGGAATAAAAGGAAAAATGTGAGGTAAAACAGGGAAAAGAAGAGGAAGGAGAAAAAGGAGGAGAAGAAAGAAGTGGAGGAAGAAGAAGAAGAAGAAGAAGAAGAAGAGAGGAGGAGGAGGAGGAGGAGGAGGAGGAGAAAGAGGAGGAGGAGGAGGAGGAGGAGGAGAGAGAAGAAGAAGAAGAAGAAGAAGAAGAAGAAGAAGAAGAAGAAGAAGAAGAAGAAGAAGAAGAGGAGGAGGAGGAGGAGGAGGAGGAGGAGGAGTTATTCTGTGGAGATTTTATATCTTATGCAATTGTATTTATTGCCTTAAATTCACATGTAGAAATAGTTACATAAGTGCACTGTTACTTTAGCTCAATACAACTGAAGCATTTTTTTAAATAAAAACTTTGCTAAATAAGAGCAAAAGTTAGGCTTATCTAATTAAACTGACCCTAAGTAAGTTATATTTCTGGTTATTTTTGTTTTATAATACTATGAATTAATTATATTGTTTATAAAAACTAAACATTAGATAGGTATTAAAATTCAGAAATCCATAAATGCATATTTACTTAGCTTTAGCATCTTTAAATTTATTATTTATACTTGTAAATATTTTGACATAATTCATTTTAAAGTTTGTATCATTAAAAATCGTGACATTTCTTTGGGATTAAAGAGTTATTTGAATAAATTTAGAGGTGATGACTAATAAATTATACTGAATTTTATAATGCCCTCTAGTGGCTGAAAATTACTTTCAAATAATAGGTATTATTTTCAAACTTGAAATATGATTTTTTCATATATTTTTAAAATGTTTCATATAAATCTTTTTTAACTTTATTTGCTCAACCTTCTTCTCCCACAATACAATAGAAAACTGTCCAAATGATTGGCAAAGAATGCACACCGATGAGTACCGTTATACCATACATTATGCAAAAGCCACACCGCCTGAAATATCTGTGTAATGAATTATTGTTCTCTTTGACAAAGAACTAAAATGAAAGGTGAATGCTGGTTGATTTTCACAGCATTTAACAAGAACATAAGATTTTCTTATCCTTAAAGTTTTTAATTTGTATTTTCTTGTTACCACATAAATTGTATTCTTTACTTATTCTATTTATAGAAAAACCAATAAAATGATTTTAATTTGTATTTTACCATATTTTACTAATAATAGTTATATGATACTGAGACTTTTATAATCTGTTGAACATTAAGTTCCTTTAAAAACTGCCTTCTTTGTGCAATTGACAATACATTTGTTTTAAATTGTGCTTAGTTCTAAGGTCTTTATTAAATACTTAATTAAATGATATTGAAACAAATATTTCACATAAATTTTAAAGAATTCCCAAAATAGGTTTACAGATCTAAAATGAAAAATTTTTTAGTGAAACATTGAAATGACCATCATCTACCTATTCTCAAATATTTTTGGAAAATACTGGTTCATGTTAAGATAAACAGTTTTTATTAAAATAATTCATAGTTATTTTGATTTTTCACAGAATACTTCTGCTTTCCCAGTAAGATTGCTCTTTTATGGTATTCAAAGGGGTATATAATATTTTTCTCTTCTTAATATAAATGTCTGTGTTTCTTCTATAAAAAATAAAAATATAATTAAATGACTTACTTCTAATACATAGCTCAAGTCCTAAAAATGATAAGGGTAGAGAAACACAATTAAAAAATAAATATTATGTCATGTGCAGGTGACAGCACAAAGAAAATAAACAACTGATCAGCTTTCATCAGGGATAAGACATGTGTCAGGTTAAAGGACGATGAGAACAGTGGGACCAGTTTTAACTAAATGCTTGTGGAAATTGACTTGTGCCAGGACAAAAACCCTGCAAGAACTATGAGCCCAAAATAAAGTGAAATGACTGTGGTGAGAAGAGTGCAGTAGGGAGCAGCAATGTGACCACAGGCTTGGGCATAAGCTCAAGACAAATCAGTAGCCTGATGATCTTTCATCAGGAAAACAACTTGCACCAGATCAATGGCCCTGCAAGAAGAGCAGGTGGTTTTGCTTAACTCTGTGGCCTCTCATTTTTTCTAGTCATTAAGTCACACCACTCACATAAAAATGGCACCAAAAATAATAACAATAAACAATAAACAATAAAAAACCAACATGGAACCTATTCACAATTAATAAAGAGGGATTTACTCTTTTTATCTTTTTGTTTTGTTTTGTTTTGTATTGTTTTGTTTTGGGGCCACAGCCGGTGATGCAAGGCAGATGTCCTACTGCTTGCGCCACTGCTCTGATTGCTGAAGAGGATTTTTCAGAAGAGCCAACTAATATCAGCCACCTATATAGGCTCTCTATAAGAACATTAGAGAGGTAATGTTGAAGATGTTAAAAGAACACAAAAAACTGTGGAATGAACAGCGAATAGCATTCAAAAGAATATGAGATTTGAAAGGAGGAAACTTCAAACAAAATGAAAAGCTTGGTGCACAAAATTAGAAAACTCAATAGAAGACCTTCCCTCTAGAATAACAGCAGCTGAGAACAGAATCAGTGAGCTGAAAGATGATATGCATAATACCTCCCTACAACAGAAGGTTAGAAAAGAGTCTTAAATAAATGAACAGAAGATGTAAATAAGCAAAGAGATGAGAGAACTCGACAGAATCTTCCTAAGAATAATTGTAAGAGGGGTTAGAGAGGTGACACAAGCAGTAGGGTGTTTGCTTTGCACTTGCTAACCTATAATGGACTGTGTTTCAAGCCTTTGGCATCCCATATGATCCTCTAAGCCAGGAGAAATTTCTGAGTTCATAGCCAGGAAACACCTGAGCATCACCAGGTGTGGCCCAAAAAGCAATATAAACCCAAAATAATAGTTGTAAGAATTGTTGAGGTGAGTTGAAGATTCTATGCACCCACATCATGGATGCAAAAAGAGTACCAGAGAAAAAAGAAAAAAATAAAAGCACCCTCAAAAAAATCCTAGTCAAAAATTATGAAAGCCATAGGTATAGAATCCTGAAAGCAACAGCAAAGATGGAAGTAGGGCACAATGACTCATCTACAGGCCAAAAGACAATGGTGAGCTATATTGTCAAAACTCATTGAAATAAAATTTTCACTCAGCCAAACTTTATTCAGTTTGTAGAAAGGATACCAAAATTCATGTATAAAAAAATACAAAAAACAGCTCTGGGGCTTTATAGACTCAAAACCAACTTAAAATACTGAAGATTCTAATTTAATGCAGGACAAACCACACAAATACACTGAACTTAAACAATAAGGTAGCACAAAATATTAAGAAAATCAACCCTTTCAACGTCAATGAACTAAATACACAAGTTAAGAGACACAGAGTGGAAATGATCCAAAATTGAATCTAGGTTTTTGCTACCTGAAAGAAACATATCTGAATAATTAGAGCAAACAAGTCAAAGGTTGGAAGACAGTCCTTCAAGAAAACAATTCCCTTAAAAATGGTAGGTTGGTGACACTATTATCAAAAGACAGACTTTTTGCTTAAAATGTTATAAGATATAGAGGGGCATTTATTAATAATCAAAGGGTACGTACATCAGGAAGAGATTTACTCTTCTAAACATATGTATACCCAATGAGGGGTCAGAAAAAAACATTAAAATGTTAATGGACTTGGAGAAAGGCAACACAATAGCATGTGTAGACTTCAAATTTGCATGTCACCTCTCAGGTTTTTAACAAGGTTAAAATTTTAACAAGGTTAAAATTCAACAAGTATATACTTATTTTTAAGGAATAAATGAAAGAGAGTGGTTTAAGAGTTCTATATTGGGCTTTTAATCCCAAAAAGGATGAATACACATTCTTCTCAAATGCACATGGAACATTTTCCATGCTGAGCCATAAAACATGGCTCCAACAATTTAAGAGAATAGAAATTACATCAACTATTCTCTCAGATCATTATGCACTGAAAATAGAAGCGAATTACCAACATGAAAGAATAAATTATGTTAAAATTTGAAAATTAAACAACATGTGGATCAGAGAAGCCAAAATGTACATGGAAACAAGTGAAAATAAAAGCACAAATTATCAGAATTAGTGGTCACAACAAAAGTAGTATTAAGAAAAATATTTTATAACTTTTAAGCATTCATAATGAAAGAGGAAAGGGCCTACATAAATGACTTAATGGTACTGATTAAGAAATTGCAAAGTTGGGCCCGGAGAGATAGCACAGCGGCGTTTGCCTTGCAAGCAGCCTATCCAGGACCAAAGGTGATTGGTTCGAATCCCGGTGTCCCATATGGTCCCCCATGCCTGCCAGGAGCTATTTCTGAGTAGACAGCCAGGAGTAACCCCTGAGCACCGCCGGGTGTGGCCCAAAAATCAAACAAAAAACAAAAGCAAACAAACAAAAAAGAAATTGCAAAGTTACGAACAAAATGATTTTAAATCAAGTAATTAAAGTAAGGAGGAAATAATAAAACTTATAGCAGAAATTAATGCACTGAACATCCCCCAAAAAACCTTCAAAATCAATTAAAGCAACAGTTGGTTCTTTGAAAAGTTAAAAAAGATTGGTGAATCATTAATAAGACTATATAGAAAGAGAGTGAGGGTCTTAATAAACCAATAGTATCTAAGTTTAAAGTTAATCAGAAATTAGTTTGACAAGTTGTATGCTACAAAACAAGAGAACCTGAAAGAAATGAGTAAATTGTTGGACTCTTACAACTACACATGGTTGAGCCAAGATAATCTGAAATACCTGAAAAAACCTTTGACTACTGAGGAAATTGAAATTGTAATCAAAATGCTTTCCAAAAACAAAAAAGCCCAGGCATAGATGGATTCAGAATGAATTCTTTCAAGCAATTAAAGAGAAACTACTGCCAATTTGTTTTAGGCTCTTCCAGGAAATTAAAGAAACAGTAGCATTCCCAAAGTTTATTTGAAGCTAACATCAACCACACCAAAAGCAGCAGAGGTAAACCAAAAAAGAGAATTACAAGCCAATATACTTAGTGAACACAGATGAAAATATCCTCAACAAAATATTTGTAAATAGAACCCAATATTTTATTAAGAAGGATATAAACCATGACTAAATAAAATTTATTTAAGAGATTCATGAATATTTTAATCTATGCAAGTCAATCAATATAATGCTCCATATAAATAAAACATTTAAAAACATATTATCAAATAAATAATGCAGAAAAAACATTTGATAAGGTGCAGCACCTATTCATAATAAAAACTTAACAAAATGAGAATTGAAGTATCCTTCTTCAATATACTCAAAGCCATTTACCAGAAACTCATGGCATACATCATATTCAATGGGGAAAAATTAAAGCATCTCATTTAAAATATGTTACAAGGCAAATTTGTACCCTCTCACCAGTTCTATTCAATATATATTTAAAGTATATGCCATAGCAATTAGGCAAGACAAAGATATTAATGGCCTCCAGATAGAAAAGGAAAAGGCCAACCTCTGGCTGTTTTCAGATTACTTGACACTATATTTAGATAATCTTAGACTCTACCAAACTCTATTAAAAAAATAATTTTGTGTAGTGTATTGGCAGTCAACACAATTAATATACAAAAAGCCATAGCTTTTCTATATACTTATAATGTAAGAGAAAAATGTGTTCTTTAAAATAGTCCCATTCACAATTTTTATTTCAAAAAATTGAGAGTAAACTTAAATAAGGAGATAAAAGACATATACAAAGAAAACTACAAAACTCTGTTTCAAGAAAAAACAGGAAAAAGATAATGGAAACACATATCCTGCTCATGGCTTGGAGGATTAACATAATTCATATGGCAATATGTTCCAAAGCAGCAGACAGATTTAAATTGATAAATATAGCCATGACAATTTTTTGAAGAATTGAATCAAATGCTCCTGTAATTCATATGGAACAATAAACCTAATTCATATGGCAATATGTTCCAAAGCAGCAGACAGATTTAAATTGATAAATATAGCCATGACAATTTTTTGAAGAATTGAATCAAATGCTCCTGTAATTCATATGGAACAATAAACCTCCATGAATAGTTGGGCAATTCTTGGGAAAAAGAAGATGGGAGAAATCCTTTTACTCAACTTTATACTATAAAGAAATAGTCATTAAATTTATTCCAGCATGGTGCTGGAATAAAAACAAACTCTAGATATATGAAACAAATTTCAATATTCTGAATCTGACACTCAGCAATATGATCAATTAATCATTGATGTTGATGGTGTTGGAAATGCTGATCAACTACATGCAAAATATGAACTCAGACCTCAATTTAATGCCATACATAAAGATCAATCAAAATCTACTTTAGACTTGATATTAGACCTGAAAGCATAAAATAATAGAGAGAAATAAAAGCAGAACACTCCATGACATTGAAGCTAAAGGCATCTTAAGGAAAAAACACCAGTGGCCAACCAAATGGAAGCAAAGATAAACAAATGGGCCTACAATAAGTGAGAAACTTCTGCACCTCAAAGAAAACAATAAATATGATACAAAAACTTTACCAATTGTGACAAAATATTCATTCAATGCTCATCTCAAAAGGGTTAATATCAAGATATATAAGACACTGGTAGAGCTTAGCAAAAATAAGATGTCTAAGACCATCCAAAAATGTGAAGAAGAAATGAATATTGCCTTAAAGAAGAATTCAAGTTTGCTACAAGGCACATGAAAAAAAATCCTCCACATCATTAATCATTAATAAGATACCAATCAAAACAACAAAGATATTTATCTCACACCACTAAGAAAGGTACATATCACAAATAACAAGAACAACCAGAGCTGGCGCACAGGTGGGAGAAAGGAACCCTCATTCACTGATGGTGGGAATGTACAGTGGTCCCCCCTTTTTGGAGAAACATATAGACATTTCTCAAAAAACTAGAAATTGAGCTCCCATATGATCTAGCAATACTACTCCTAGGGTTATACCATAGGAACACCAAAAATAACAGTGCAAAATAGCCCTCTGCATTTCTATATTCATTCCAGAACTATTTACAATTGCCAGATTCTGGAAACAACCCAAGTGCCTGAGAACAGATGAATGGCTAAGGAACCTGTAGTATACCTATCCAATGCAATACTACACAGTAGTTAGAAAAAATAAAGTCATGCAATTTGCTTATAAATGATTGGGTCTGGAAAGTATTGTGCTGATAAAATGAGTCACATAGAATGATATCATTCATGGTATATAAGAAAAAAAATAGTATGCCAATAATATCCACAGACATTACATACAAGTGCCAGGAGGATGAGTCTATGGTAGGAAGCTAGCCACAAAGATTGGAGCAGTGCAATTTGAGTAAAGAAGATAGTTCAAACTGATCTCTCTGGATGAGAACTGGGTGCTGAAAAGTGATAAAGTGACATGCATGGTGTCCCTTTATTAACAAAAGTGCAAAACATAATATATAAAAGGGAAAAAAGGAAGAGAGAGAGAGGGGCAAAATATCTTCCTAAAGGCATACAGAGAGAAGTTTGGAGGGAAATTAGGAATATTTGCAGTGGGAAATGGGCACTGGAGAAATGTGGTGTATATTGGACTGAAATTCAGTTATGAACAACTTTGTAACCATGGTGTTTAAATAAAGTAATTAATTAAAAAAGAAAATATATAAATATTGTTCTTCATTTTATCCTTTTAATTTTTATTTCTAAGGCATGATATACCTTTTTGCTAGCTAATTCATCTAATAAAGTAGCCAAAATTGATTTACTTTACAAAAATAGACTTTACAATTGACTTTACAATTTACTTTACAATAATTTATTATAACAATCTCATTTTTTCTAGTTTAAAATATTATTTAGGTACTAAGAATATCAAATATATTACTAACAATATTTAAGAGGGATGATGTTTACCAAAAGCACTGCTTATTTTTTAAATACCAGGACTTGAAAATATAATAAAATATTCAAGTATTAATGTTAGTATTGGAATATGACTTAAAAAGTCAATCTAATCAAAATATCAAAATTTAGGAATAATAGAACATTAGTTAAAGTTTTCACATCTTGGAAATGTTTTTGTTTTAGACTGGAAGAAATGTAAAACTAATTCTCTTTGCATTTAAGCAGTAGTGGGTATGTCAGTTCAAATTGCCTTTTTAAATCATAGACAGAGCTTACTGTGAATTGATTTAGTAAAAATTATAAAACTGAGTAAAATGAGTAGAATATGGGAAGATTTTTTTTCATAGTTACAAAGGTGCTCATGATTGGGTTTGAGTCATACAATGTCCAATACCTATTTTTTCTGATAAGTGTTGCCAGGAATATCCCTCTGTATTCAACCTTCACCAATGAATTTTTCACACCACCTGTGTCCCCAGTTTGTTTCCTATTTTTTCATTTTCTCTTTTGCCCTCCCTCATGCACAATCCCTTCCTGCCACTATCACAGGCATTTTTCTTCTCTCTCTGTCCCTCTCTCTACTCTCTGTCTCTGTCTCTCTCTTCCCTGTCTACCCCTTTCTTTTAGACATTGTGGTTTGCTATATTGTTACTAACGGGGTGTGTCAGACATATCACTTTATCTCCCTTCAGTATCCAGTTCTTGTCCAGAATGATAATTTCCAACTATTATTATTATTACAGTAGTAGTCCCTACTCTGCCCTAACTGCACTTTGCAGCTCTTAATGGCAAGAGTCCCACCATGCAAATAGCAAATATCCTCCTGGCCCTTGTCTTTTTTTTTTTTTTCTATGAGTGTTATTACCATAATATCTTTCTGCTTTTTGTTTCTTTTTAGTTCGTTTGATTGTTTTTGAGACAAACCCCGGTGACACTCGGGTTGCTCCTGGCTATGCGTTTCAGAAATTACCCGCGCTTTGGGGACTGTATGAGATGCCGGGGATCAAACCAAGGTTCCGTCCTAGGTCAGCCGTGTGCAAGACAAATTACCTCTGCACCACCGGTCTGCCCCTTTTATTTCTTTCTTTCTTTCTTTTTTTAACTATCACACAAGTAAGGAAGTGGTGGACAGACTTCTTAGAATCAGTATTTTTTGTGTACCCAGAGACAACAACATTTGTTGTGCATTGTTGTTTATATAAATTTCTGAGACAAGATATATTTGTGTCTAAAATATTTTATTATCGCAGAAAATTTCTAACTTTTATTTTTTTATCTCCTCCATAGCAGAAAATAGATTCCATCTTGTGTAACGTAGAATTACTGGATGTTTTTCACCAGAGTAGCTGCATGAGGATAAAGAACAAGAAAATTAATGCAGTGTAAATGGCAGTATATTATCAGAGACTTTATTCCACCTGAATTCAGGATAGTATAGAAGGTTTTTAAAGAATAATGGTATTACACTTACTTTGAGAAATAATTTGTGTGCAAAACCACACCTTGCAAAAGAATATTAGAGGCATTTCTTGCATTGATTTTATACATCGGACTTTTATATTACTTTCAAAATGAAAAGTTAATTGCCCATACTTACAGAAAAATAAAGCCTATTATAGTGAGAATAAAAAACATCAAATATTTTGTCCTTTATTCTTAAGTTCTCTGGTTTGGAACCTGCGAATTATATGGAAAAAAACACAGATTAAATGGAAAACAGAGTTATTAACCATGTGCATTGTAACTATATCCAGAAGAAACTCACAGTGATGAGTATGTCAAAGCAGTATTCAGAACATAAAATTTATACAGCAGTTAAACAAAGAAAATAAAACTGTAGGGAAGTGTAAGTCTAACTAAAAACAAAACTGAATTTTTAGCAATGATATGTCACAGGACATATTCTTGAACCTATAAATATATTACTCATATTCATAATATTTCAGTTTATGCACAGTAATATATATTATTTAAACTATATGGTATATATGTGTATATATTAGGAATATGATAATAAAATAAGTTTGAATTAAAAGTGTTTATTTTATTTACAGAAAAGTTAATAATATTATTACATATTTTAAATTTTTGTCTGCGATATGTCTCTTTTTTATTATTTTAATGATCCTTCCTGGGACTTAACCTGCAATCCCTATATTCTGGGTCAAACTAATTATCTTATGAGAAAGACAAAAATGAATAAAAATGCTGACCAAATGCCAGTTCTAATTGTTGGTGTATGCATATAATATGTAATTTTTCTAATTGATCATAAAGATGCAAATGTATTTCAGAACTGATTTTATTTTTAATTAAGCTCTCTATGTAAATTATTATGCAAATAAATGCCCCTGAGTTCAATGTAATTTGTCAATAAAGTACCACTGAAATAGGCTCATTAAACCTCTACAACACCATTGGTTTCAAGATGGAGTATGACTCAATTGACACCCATAGTTCTGAAACTTGAGATCTCATACTCATGTGAAGGACTGATACTTTGGAATAACAGTAATGGCCACATGCATATCAGAGACCCAGAGTGGATTTTCTTAAGAGAGTAGTGGGACACTGGGGAAATAGACTAGATAGGTGAGGTAGAAGGGTAATATTAGTAAAAAATCAGACAAAGAGCCTGAGCAGAATGAAATGGCAGCCTGCACCCCACTGCAGGGCAATGCTAAGGTCACTGGATGGTTCTTGCACTAATGGTGCAGTATATCACTAAATATGGACTGACAATTTGAGTCTATGAGTCCTGAGTTTTAGGCAAAGAAAATCAAAATGCATGGTGCTGATTCAAGAGCTTTGTTAGGAACTGAAATATTTATTTCTAAACTGTTCTCTTCACAAGAGATAAGCTTCTCGAAATTGACCATGCTATAGTCACTCCAGTAAACTTATATATAACTACATTGCTTTCTGTCTTTAATAGTTCAGAGCATTTATGCATATAAGAAAAGAAAGACATTATTTATTTATTTTATTTTACTTTTTTTTAATTTTTGGAGCTTTGCACTCAGAAATTGCTCCTGGCACGCTCAAGGGACTATATGAAATGCAGGAATCAAACCCAAGTCTTTTTCAAGTTGACTGCGTGAAAAGTAAATGCCCTATTGTGCTATGCTCCAGCTAAATGATTTATTTTAAAATGTTGGTTTTTTTGGTCACATTAGTACTCTTCTGACCTTGTACCTAGCGTGCACTCAGTAATCATACTTGAAGTTATAAGGGGAAGGGCTACATTATGGGATTTTAGAAGTCAAACTCTGTTCTATCTATCCAAAGCAAGGACTATATGTATTATGTTAACAATCTGCCCCCAGGAAGACTTTATTTATATATGCTATCACATATACAACCTGAGAAAAACTCTCCCTATATTTCCTGTGATTATTAAATTCATGCCTTGATTATAGTTTGAAACCTACAGCTCTCAGATTACCACTATCTTAGCACTCTATAAAACTTGCATAACAAACCTGAAGATCAAGAGTAGAAAAATACTTAGGATGTAACTGGAATAAGTGATGACCTGAAGTGATTGGAAATGCCAGACTAGCCATATAGGATATGATAGTGAATGATGGAAGCACATATACTCTGAAACTTAGAGCAGATGGTACTCATACCATTTTGTAGAATCAATGTTGTTTCCATTTAAGACAAAACAAGGCCTAAGTTTCCATTTTAAGTCTTACAAGGCGTATGTTTTCTCATTTTTAGGCCTAAATTTCTATCCCAGACTAGCCCTCAATGTTAAGGTCTGGACTCAAAGGATGAGACCATACAGTTAAAATAAAGCAAAGCAGAGCTATAGTCTGTCAACCAATAAACTAGCAGTTAGAATTTCTCATTTTTATTCAGGGTGCCTGAGTTTGATTCCTGATGTGGGAAACATAAAATTTCTAGGAAAAATGTATAGGTTAGCAGGAAAGCTGCAAGGTGGGTAGAGGCAAAATGGAACAAGGAAACTAACAAAAACCTAGCAGGTATTACAGTCTATCTAGAAAAGAATTAGCACCAGGTATGGGAGGTATTTCTGTCAGACCCAATGCAGGGAGGACAACCACTCTCATACTCCATAACTCTAGGTAACTGGGACTCTAGGTAACTGGACTAGGTAAAATGGATTCTATTGCTGTTGCCCTCTCCACTTCAACAAAAATTGCATTATTGAAGGAGACTCAGGGACTGCCTTATTCCTCAAGATTGAGATTCACATGTCCAGAAATGTCAAATGTCCAGAAATGGCAGAAAACCCTGCAGATTCAACTGAATCATCTCCCAGAACCAGGCAAACTTCAGATTGCCCTGATGCTCCTGCTGAAGATGGTCATCATGGCATCCCATGGCTAGAATGTATGGCCCAATTTTCTTGTGGACTATACTTGGACTCTTACACAAACTATGGATGGAAGGTTTGTGGGTCCAACTGATAACCCAGAATATCAGGAATATTCTTAAACGTTGACTTATGCAATTTGTTTGAGGTTTTCTGATTATGCTCCAAAAGATTTCCTCACACATTTTATCAGTCTTAGCATCCCAATATTGTAAGGGATAGAGATCAAGAACCCCTAAGAAGAATCAATGATCTGACTCAGGTCCAAAAAAATAAGAGAGAATGTGAAGCCTAAACCAGAAGAAACTCCATTTTGTCTAATAGATTTCAAGTTTACACTTAAGGTTAACAAGTCTAATTTTCCATTTAGAGCTAGGTTTCCATCCCAATAATAATAATGTAGACTCAAAGCCACTATAAACCACATATACATCTTTAGACAGGTAGCCATAAAAGGAACTGATGAAATACCCTAGACATCAATCAACTTAAAGGTTAAGACTTCCTGATTTTAGCCCTATATATCTGGCTTATGACTCTGAGTGAGATCCCTCCCAGGAAGTGGCCTGGGCCAGTCCATTTTTGCTTTACTTCAATTATGTGGTTCTCCCTCCTTTGACTCCAGACTAACATTACAGCAGTCCTATTGGGAAAGTAGAACTTTTACTATCCTCATTAGAAATGTCTCTACTATAAGCTGCCTTTGGTCCTGCTCTGTGTTATAAATAAATCACTGAAATATAGAAATAGTATCTGTATACAAAACAATAGATAACACAGTATCACAGGGGATATAATTTAAAAGTATATCCCATAGCTTATAATTCTGATATAAAGACTACTCAGCTGAGAAAATAATATTCAACTTGACATAGAAAAGATAATATTCATAGTTACTATATTAAATTAAATACAAAATAACAGGCAAATGAGACTTATATACAGAAAAAAGTGAAAACACTTAGCTAAGTGATGCATTTTAAAAACAAATAATTGAGCTAAAGAATAAAATAGAGTACAAGGGATGTGTCTCAGGTGGACAAGCACACACAGGCATATACAAGAGAGGCCTTCAATTATATTTCTGTCATGATATGCCCTTTCTGAATACGACTAAGAGAAGACCACCCCATTCAAGAATTCATCAGCATGATTCCTACAGCAATACAATAATAAATGGGCTTAACAGAAATCACAAATGTAGTTAATAGCGTTTATGGGTAAGAGATATTTCAAAAGAAAATAACAGTTTAAAATGTGCAAATAATATAAAAATTTTGTGGAACATGGAATGATGAATGGAACACTAATTAACTTAGAGTAGTTCCAGATGGAAATGATAGAGAATGGTACACAAGCTATAGTTGAAGGAAAATATCTAAAACTGAAAAAGAAATTACAATATAACACAAAATAATATTATTTTTAAAGCACAAGACAAGAAATTATGAATAAAAACTAAAAATAAATAATTCAGGAAAACACCTAAAACAAGTAATAACAATTACTGAAAAATAAATAATTGTCTAATATGAAAGAATCCATGAAATAAAAAAGGTTAGCTAGAGAACTGATAGACCAAGGAGAGGTGTAAATAAAGATTTGTGGTCTCTTAATGTAAATTATCAAAAATCTGGCTCCACAAAAAAATGCCCTGAGGGGCTGGAGTCTGGTATCTTTTCTCTGTCATCCCTCTTGGAAGAAGACAATGTTCAGATTTTACCTTAGCTTCCTCTTTTCACACATCTGCTTATCAAATGTACCTCCCTTTAGGCTTAATTAGAATTAGTTAAGTATTTGTTTGTTATCTGCCCTCTTTTCTATGATTGATTATTTCTGTTTTTGATTTTTTGTTTTGTTGATTTTTAGGGGCCACAGGGTTTCCCCTGGCTGTGACTCAGATATCACTCCTGGCAGGCTTGAGGACCATATTAGATGCCAGGGATCAAACCCTGGTTTCTGTCCCAGGTCAGCAGAATGCAAGGCAAATGCTCTAACACTGTGCTCTCTCTCCAGCCCCTGATTGATTATTTCTGAATAATAAATGTCTTACATGGAAGACAGTCGATGTTCTCAGTCCAAGAGTCTGGGAACCGTCTGAACCTATGCTTTCCTTTATAAAATCTATCTTTTCTTAATTCTCCAGCATTCCTGCTTTAGGGTTGTGCTGCAGACGTGTTAGCATTGCTAAACAGAACCTTCGTGGGGTCTGGAAACCTTTCACAGGGAGAGAAGTGGGAGCACAAGTGGACGAATATGAAATATGAAATAAATGAGACCACACAAAATGCATTGTATGGGGACCCTTGTCCAAGGGACGAGAGACAAATTTACTTTTCAGTTGATGACATTTATAAGCACAAATTCTGGCATGCAAAGTGTCCTTAAAGTGCAGGAGAGCAGTACAATGGGTAAACAGGCCTTAAATTTACATATTAAAAGACCGGTCTTCAGATGAGAAAGAACTCTGCTGGAGGGCAGTGAAACCGGAGCCAGGGATGTTTTTGGTTTAGCAAAAAGCAGGTTTTTCAAGAAACCAGGAGGAGAGAGACAGAGATATTTATGATGTTTATGTAGTAGCCGGAAAATAGATTTTAGGGGGGGACGGAAATAATTGTTTACCATAATTAGAGCTAGACTCAGAAAAACAAGCTGTTGGCGCCAGGTTATGCGAACTATCCAGCAGGGAACCTTTGGCAGGCTTTTGGTACTGACATTTCTTTGTCTGTAGGAAAGCTGAGGCTGGATTTCTATAGTGTCCAAATAAAGAGAAAATGTAATGTTACAGCCATGTTGGAATTACCGCCAATGATCCACGCAAAGGGTCAAATGATTGATTTCGCTAAGAGGGCCTTTTGGCAAATAATTATTTTGGAGGAAGGCACTGCACAAGGTAAGGAAAAAAACACATTTGGTGCATGCTTTCCTTAAATGAGAGGTAACAGGGTTGTGCTTATGGTTTACTGCTGGCTCACACTAAGGAATTCTTGATAGCAGTTCTCAGGAACCATATTGGATGCTGGGAATCAAACCCAGGTCAGCTGAGTGAAAGGCAAATGCTCTACTTGCTGTACAATTGCTCCAGCCCGCGTAAACCATTTTTAAATAGTTAAAGTATTTAATATTGTGAAGAATAGTTTCAAGTTCTCAGTAAAATTGAACAGGGCCTTTTCAAATTTTCTCTACATGCATTGCCATTGTGACAGTATGTTACTAAGTATCTTATAATCAATATCTGTCATACATTTTAGTTCTCACTAGATGCTAGATATTAAGATACAATGATAGTATATCATTATGTCACACAGATCATCTTCACTTCCTTAAAATTTAACTGTTTTACTTAGCCACCCCCAAGTATTTTTTTTTATTTTTGGGCCACTACAGAGATATCAGAAGAATCATGTATATTATTTTACATCCTTTAACTTCTGAGTTCTGCAGAGAAAGCATTTTCAAATGTTATTATGGTCACAGTGGTCCCTTCTCTGCCCTAACTGTGTCTCCCCCCACAGTATATCTATTGTCTATGGGTATTATTCTCATATATATATTTATTCTTAATATCCTGCAGATGAGTGCAATCATTTTATGTCTAAACTTCTCTTTCTGACTCATTGCACTTAGCATAGTTCTCACCATGTCATCCATTTATTGGCAAATTTCATAACTTCATTTTTCCTAACAGCTGCAGAGTACTCCATTGTGTATATATACCATATTTATTTATCCAGTCACGTGTTCTCACTTGGGTTATTTCCAGATTCTGACTATTGTGAAATATGTCTACAGATAAAATTAAAAATGTAGATACCTTTTCTGCATTGTGTTTTGAAACCCTAATATTGTTGGGGAACATACTGTATACCATATTTTCAAGAGTATAAGACGACCCTTCAGCCCATGAAAAATTTCCTAAAAGCCGGAAGCCTTTTTATATACTGGTATACAGCATGCTGAAACTTATTTCAGCTTCAGAGATGAGTGATCTTCTCCCCTCTTACTTTTAAGAAGTAACTTACTTTTAAGAATTTTAGGAAGTTTTTCATGGGTTGAAGGGTCGTCTTAAACACCGGAAATACGGGTATGTATTTTTTTGAGGAATATGCATATTCTCTCCAAAAAGGCTGGGTCAGTGTACAGCCTACCAGCAATTAAATGCTAGTCCTTTTCTCCTCACATTTGCATTAGCAATGTGTGTTGTTGTTCTCTTTGATGTGTACCAGTATTTTTGGTGTGAGATACTGTCTCGTTGTTTTGATTTGCATCTCTATTATAGTTAAAATTTGGAATATGTTTTCATGTGCTGATTGGCCATCTGTATTTCTTCTTCGAGGAAGACTTTGTTCATCACTTCTTCCCATTTTTTGATGGAATTAGACTTTCTTCTTGTTAAACTCTTCAAGTGCATTATACATCTTATATATTAACTCATTATAATATGGGTATTGGAAGTGGAAGAATATGTCTTCCAGGTTTGTAGGTAGTCTATATATTCTGGTCTTTGATCTTTTTCTTTTAAAGCAGAAAAGTCTCTTTTTTGGGGGGGGCACACTTTGCAGTGCTAAGGGCTCCTGGTTCTGTGCTCAGAAATGGCTCCTGGCAAGCTTGGGGGACATATGGAATGCTATGGATCAAATCCGATTCCATCCTGGGCCAGCCATGTGCAAGGCAAACAACCTACTGCTGTGCTATCACTCTCACTCCAGAAAATTTATTAATTTCACCTATTTCTATTGTTTATCTTTGCTAACACTTCTTTTTATTGGTAAGTGCTATTTCATCCTTGAAGATGTCTGTAGCTTCAATGTCATAAAATGTTCTATGTTTTCCTCTATGTACCTTCTGGTTTCAGATGGGATATTAAGGTATTTAATCCATTTTTTTATAATTCCCCATTAATTGTAATACTTATTTCCTAAAAGAAATACACCAAATTCAACGTGAAATATGATAAAAGTCACATAACCTCAACAACAGAATGCTCAATTGACAATATACAGCTTAGTAGACTTTCAGACAGTAACAGAAGACCTCATTGAAAGATATGGCAATGTTCACAGATTTTCTTTTAATGAATCATGGTGGTTGTGCAGGTCGTATTTCAAGCCCTAGACTAGGGCTTTTTTTTATTGGTCTCAAGATATATTCAGTCCAGTCATGGTTCTAGCAGCCAGTCATCTGTAAATCGCGATCTTGGCTTTTGGACCGACCAAAGGGTGACAAGTCTTCTGATTTTGTCTTGTCGTTAGCTGGTGAGGTAGGATAACCTGTTCTTAGGTTAAGTTGTTCCCATTTTCTTTGTTGTCAGGATATCATATTAGAGTTGGCACTTGTTGGTGGCCCAGCGGTATTAAGGATGTCCTGGCTGGGATTTGTTTCCTGTAGCTGTTGTGAAGAACTGTGTCAATTCTATGTCTGGGATCCAGGGTTCAAGGCTGGACAGATGGTGTCTAATCACCTGAGGTCTAAGTTGGGTCCGTGTGACATATTTTCAAGGTGGGAGATATCCCTGTATTGTAAACAAGTATGAGTTCTTATCTCTAGTAGATAAGAGCTCTTTTTTATGTGTAAGATTACCCCTTTTTTTAGTGTGCCTTTGCAGGGAGAAATGATGCTATTTTATATTGTTGGTGCATTTGGGGTTGGACAGAGAAGAAAACAGAAACATGTCACACATCCAAACAAGATAAAAAAGGAATAAAAGTATATGTGCTCACATATGTATATGTAGAACAAATGTTTAAAAAATGAATTAATAAAATAATTAAAGGAACCATGTGATGCAAGAGACTACCTTACTTTTGGGGAAAAGCAGGTAAAGAGGTGGTGCAATACCAGTCTTATATTTATGTTGGAAGTATAGGTTTCCCCATTGTCTTTTGGGATTTTCTTGTGGTGTGTGGGTTCCCAGGCACCTTTATATCACTCCCCCTGGCTTTCTTGAGATTGGCAAAGGATTTGGGGCAGGGAGGTCTTGTAAGAGTTCTTGCATTGGGGATACTTTTAGAGCTAAGTCCAATTTCAAGTAACAGTCCATGGTAGGGGGATTTGGTAGGGAGATCCGTGCAGCATGAGTTCACAGGGGAGTTGGTTGCCTTTTCTTGTGTGGGGCGAGGTGTGGGTTTGACTGGGTGTCCCTTCGCTTGGGTGCTGGGTGCTGGTTTATTAGGGTAGTAAGTCAGTCTTGATG
Source organism: Suncus etruscus (assembly GCF_024139225.1). NCBI lineage: Eukaryota > Metazoa > Chordata > Mammalia > Eulipotyphla > Soricidae > Suncus > Suncus etruscus. The sequence continues at coordinate 54,053,176 of NC_064863.1, read as the reverse complement.
CCTAATAGATTAAGAACTAAGGGTGAAGAGTTTTAATATGGTCGGAGGTCTGTATGGGATTGAGGGGTGAAGGGGTTGTTGGATTTTCAAAGGGGGGAAAGGGGAAAGTATATGGAAGGGGTAGGAAAGAAGAAAAGAGAAAATACATTAGAAAGAAAAAGAGAAGAGACAAGAAAAAGAAAAGAAAAGAAAAAGAAAAAAGAGAGTAGTGAGAAGAGAGGAGAAAATAGCAAGGGAATGCTAGTTTGCTTGAAAGTGTTTGATGAGTAGGGCCTGTAGTATAAGTCTGTACATCACAGTTGCTGCTTCAGTGGTCTGACTGGTCACATGCTTCAAATCCTAAAAGAAGGTATAACCTAGTGATAAAGAGTATGTTAAAGAGTTTTCTCGGAACATTCTCGTAGTGCAAGCTGGGTAGGGTATTTCGTGTGACTGAGCCCCGAGATGCCATCTTAGTTTGTCCACACTTTGTATCCAAGAACACCTGTGGACAGAAAAGCTGAGAGGTTATTTTAAATATAGTAAGATTAAGGCATTAAAACATAGTGTTAAGGGATGTTTCCTTAGGAGTCAGTGATTTCCCATGGTATGTATATATATATATATATATATATATATATATCTGTGATCCTGTATAAGATCACTAAGGGATTATTATGGGCCTTTGTAGTAAAAGGCTGATTACTTACCTGTTCTCTCTATGCTGCTGTTTCTACTGTTGCTGGTTTCTTTGTGGTATAATGTGTAGTCAAGAATTTGTGTTGTTCCTTTTTCATGTATTTTGGGCATTGCTCTCAAATATACATTGAGTATTACCGTGTTTGGAGTTTCTACCCTGATATACCCTGTTATTTGATTGTTGAGTATTAAGTTGTATATAAGGTGCATGTTATAGGTGCTTCAGAATAGTGCTGTCATTCTGTGTTTATCTTTTGTCTTCTGACTTACTTTGTTTAACATAATATGTTCTAGGTCCATCCATGTTGTTGCAAAGTCTGTGATTGTATCATTTCTGACTGCCATGTAGTATTCCATTGTATATAAACACCACTTCTTAATGATCCATTCATCTGTTGTTGGACATCGAGGTTGGTTCCAAGACTTGGCTATTATACTGAGTGCTGCGATAAATAGTGGGGTGCACACGTATTTTGAATGAATGTCCTTCCAACTTGGGGGTATATACCTAAAAGAGCAATTGCTGGGTTAAATTGCAGCTCAATTCTGAGTTCTTTGAGCACTCTCCAGACTGTCCTCCATAGGTGTTGGACTAGGGGCCATTCCCACCAGCAGTGAATGAGAGTGCCTTTCATACCACATCCCTGCCAACAGAGGTTGTTCTCATTATTTTTGATGTGAGGCATCCTCAATGGTGTAAGGTGGTATCTCATTGTTGTCTTGATTTGGATCTTCCTGATGATGAGTGAAGGTGAGCATGTTTTCATGTGTTTGTTGGCCATCCTTCTGTCTTCACACGCGAAGTGTTTATTCATTTCATATCCCCATTTTTTATGGCTTTGTTTGGTTGTGGGGAGCTCAGCTTTCTGAGTGCTTTGTATGTAGATATCAGCCATTTATCTGATATGTCCAGGGAAAAGATTTTTTCCCATTCTGTTAACTGTCTTCTTGTGTTAAGTAGGGTTTCTTTTGCCATGCAGAAGCTTTTTAATTTGATGTAGTCCCATTTATTTAGTTTTGATGCTAAGTCCTTATCATTGGTGATCCATCTTCGAAGACCTTTTTGATATATAGGTTTTCGAGTGTTCTGCCTATTTTATTCTCGATAAACTTTATAGTTTCAGGTCTGATTTCAAGGTTTTTGATCCATTTTGAGTTGACTTTTATATAAGGAGTGAAGTATGAGTCAATTTTCACTTTCATACATTTGGTTTTCCAGTTATACCAACACCATTTGCTGAATAGACTTTCTTTGTTCAATTTCAAGTTCTTGCCTCTTTTATCAAATATTAGTTGGCTGTATATCTGGGGGTTTATGTCTGGGAATTCTGTTCTGACCCACTGGTCTGAGTACCATGCTGTTTTGATCACTATGTCTTTATAGTATAGTTTCAAGTTAGGTAAGGAGATGCCACCCAGCTTCTATTTTTTTTTTCAGTATGTGTTTGGCTATCCTGGGGCTTTTGTGGTTCCAGATAAATTTTGTGATTGATTGTTTTAATTTTTTAAAGAATGATGTCTGAATTTGGATTGGGATTGCATTAAATCTATAGAGTAGTTTGGGTAGGATAGTCATTTTGACTATGTTAATTCTACCTATCCAGGAGCATGGGATGTTCTTCCATTTCTTTAGATCCTCTTCAATTTCTTTCTGAAGTGTTTTGAAGTTTCCCTGATATAGGTCTTTCACTTCCCTTGTAAGGGTGATTCCTAGGCACCTGATATTTTTTGATACTATTTTAAATGGAATTGTATTTTTAATCTCTCTCTCCTCGACTTCTTTGTTTGTGTATAGAAACACTACTGTCTTTTGTGTATTGACTTTGTATCCAGCCACTTTGCTGTATTGGTTGATTGTTTCTAGGAGTTTTACTGTGGAATCTTTAGGGTTTTTGATGTATATCATCATATTGTCTGCAAATAGAGATAGTTTGTGTTCCTCTTTCCCAATTTGAATTCCTTTGATTCCCTTCTCTTGTCAATTGCTATTGCTAGGACTTCTAAGATTATATTGAATAAGAGTGGAGAGAGTGGACACCCTTGCCTAGTTCCTGACCTTAGTGGGAATGTGTCTATCTTCTCGCCATTAAGTACAATGTTGGTTGTAGGCTTTTCATAGATAGCTGTAAATATTTTGAGGAAGATTCCTTCTAATCCTATTTTGCTGAGTGTCTTTAACATGAAAGGGTGTTGGATTTTGTCAAACACTTTCTCTGCATCAATTGATATGATCATGTGGTTTTTGTCTTTCTTGTTGTTGATGTGATGTTTAATGTTGATTGATTTGTGTATGTTAAACCAACCTTGCATTCCTGGTATAAATCCCACTTGGTCATGATGCATGATCTTTTTGATGAAGTGCTGGATTTGGATTGCTAAGATTTTGTTGAATATCTTTGCATTTATGTTCATTAGTGACATTGGTCTATAGTTTTCTTTCTTGATGGTATCTTTGTCATCTTTGGGAATGAGTGTGATATGAGCCTCATAAAAGGAATTGGGGAGGATTCCTTTTTTTTTTTTTTTTTTTTTTTTTTTTTTGTAGTTTGGAAGAGCCTATGGAAAAGTGGTAATAGGTCTTCTTGGAATGTTTGGTAGAATTCACCTATAAATCCATCTGGGCCTGGACTTTTGTTCTTAGGGAGTTTCTTGATTACGTCTTCAATTTTCTCTTAGGTGATTGGTCTGTTTAGGCTTTCTAGTTCTTCCTTTTCCAGTCTTGCAAGATGGTATTTTTCCAATAAAATTTCTACTGGGTTCTCTAGTCGAGCTGAGTATAGTTGTTCATAGTATGATCTCATGGTATGTTGTATTTCTTGGGGTTCTGTTGTAATCTCTCCCCTTTCATTTGTGATCCTACTGATTTGGGTGTTTTCCCTCTTTTTTTGGTGAGTTTTTCCAGCGGATTGTCTATCTTGTTTACTTTTTCGAAAAACCAACTCCTGGTCTCATTGATTTTTTTTTGTATTGTTTTCTTAGTTTCTATGTTGTTTATTTCTGCTTTGATTTTTATTATTTCTTGCCTTCTGGTTGTGGTTGGATTTCTCTGCTGCTGTTATTCCAATTCCTTGAGGTGATCGTTTAAACTATTGATTTTGACATTTTTGTGTTCCTTGACTTAGGCCTATATTGCTATGAGTTTCCCCCTAATTACTGCTTTTGCTGTGTCCCACAAATTTTGACAAGCTGTCTCTTCATTATCATTTGTCTCAAGGAATCTTTTTATTTCTTCCTTTAGTTGTTCTTTGATCCAGCTGTTGTTGAGCAGCATGTTGTTTAATCTCCAGGTATTAGTTTTTCTCCATTGCTTTTTCTTGAAGTCAATTTTGACCTCTGTTGCATAGTGATCTGATAGGGTACTTGTAATGATCCTTACATTTGTGGTCTCATATAGGTTGGCTTTGTATCCTAAGACAAGGTCTATTCTGGAAAAGGTTCCATGTGGGCTTGAGAAGAATATGTATTCTGCTTTCTGGGGATGGAGGGCTCTATATAAGTCTATTAGCCCTAGATTTTCTAATTTTTATTTAAGCTCTTTTTCTTTGCTAATTTTCTGTTTTTTGGATCTGTCCAGTGGTGATAGTGGAGCATTGAGGTCCCCTACTATTATCACATTTGCCTTCATGTGTTTCTTCAGGTTTGCGAGCAGTTGCCTCACATATTTTGCTGACTCTATACTAGGTGAATAGATATTGACCAGGGTTAGTACTTCTTGATCTAATGTTCCCCTGATCAGTAGGTAGTGACCCTCTTTGTCTCTGCTCACTTTCTTGAGGTTGAATGCAATTTGGTCTGATATAAGAATGGCTGTCCCTGCTCTTTTTTGTTTTCCATTGGCCTGAATAATTACTTTCCATCCTTTTATTCTAAGCCTGTGCTTACTCTGTAGTTGTAGGTGTGTTTCTTGCAGACAGCAGAAGTCCGGCTTATTTTTCCTAATCCGGTTCTCTACTATGTGTCTTTTAATTGGAGAGTTTAGTCCATTAACATTTAGGGAGATTATTGAGAGAGAGGACTGTTGTGCAGTTGTGTTGTGTGGATTGGTTTTTGTTACAATCGGGGTTTTGGATTGTGTAATCTGTCTCTGCGTAGGTCGTTTATAATCGGCTTTGTTTGCACAAATATTTCTAGTTCGTTCTTGTTTGAGAATGTTTTGCTGGGTATTGGACCCTAGGTTGGAAATTTCTTTCATTCAGTCATTTAAATATGTCATACCACTGTCTTCTTGCTTGAATTATTTCAAATGGGAGATCTGGTTTGATTCTTATGTCCCTTCCTTTGTACTTGAGTATTTTTTTTCTCCCTTATTGCTTTAATGAGTTCCTCTTTCTCTTTATTTTTTGCCATTTGGATTACTATATGTCTTGGTGTTGGTATATTAGGGTCTATTTTATTAGGGACTTATTTTACTTCCTGGATTTGCACTGAAGTTTCTTTCTAGAGGGTGGGAAAGTTCTTTGCTATTATCTCCCTGACTACTTGTTCTTCCCCTTTCCCTATTTCCTCCTCATCTGGTATACCCACAATTCTTAGATTGTTTCTTTTGTCCTTGTTCATTAGATCCTGGATTTTTTCTTCCAGTGCTTTGCCTTTTATTTTTTTGTTGGTTTATTGATCATTTTTTGTTTGCAGTTTTCCTTCGAGTTCCTCAATGTGCTTCTCCAACTCTGTGTGTCTGCTCGTAAGGCTTGTTACTTTGTCTTTTAATTCCTTCCATTCTTTTTGTATGGAATCTCTCATGTTCTTTAACATTTCTTCTTTAATTTGGCTGATTTGTTCATCCATAGATTTCTTATACTCGGTAGCTAGCGTTTTTTCATTTCTTTTTTATCAATTCTTGCATTTCGTTGCTCATGGCTGCTTTTAGGTCTCCTTCCCATGGAACTGTGCGTTTTTGGTGGACTTGGAAACTTGCTAGGGTTTCTCTCCGTATCTCCAGATATTAGAGTTTTTCTTGATTTACCCATATTTCTTTGCAGTTATTGGTGTGCTTTGGAGTGCTATACCTTCTTAATTCAACCTGCTTTGGTCCCCTGTGGCGTGGGGGTGGGTCCCCTCCCTGAGGGTGGTTCTAGAGGGGGCTGTTGGGTGAGCTTGCTGAGGTTTGGCTCCTCCTGTGCTCTTTATGTGGTCTGATTCATTGCTTTTCCCTTTTGTTGTCTGCTAGTGCAGGTCCTCTTCTGGCCACAACAGTGGAGGGTGCTGTTGAGTCAAGCTCTTTCTCCCCCACTTTTCTACCTGGAGGTCAGCCTTCCTGCAGTGGGTATTGTTAATTTCCTTCTCCTTATTCCTGTCAGCCGGTGCAGTTCTGCTCCTGGCCACAATGGTTGCAGGCGCTGTTGAGCCTAGCTCTCTATCCTCCCTGCTCTCTCTGGAAGTCAATGGAGCTCCACCCCCTTCGAACCTCAGCAGAAGAAATTCCCTCAGCTAAACCCTGCCAGATGCTGCCCTCAGCCCTTGGGGAGTCCCAGGTCCACTCGGGGCTCAGGGCGGTAGGCTGCTCTAGGTCACCCAAAGGTCCTGGTGGCCAGCCCAATCTCACCCAGTCTATTGGTACTAGCCTGTCCCAGCGGCACATAATGGGTCAGATGCAGGGTGCTCCTCACCCCTCCTAAGTCCACTTGGACTTGGGTAAGGCACCCATGTGGGGGGAAGGGATTCACCCAGTCTGCTCTCCACTTGGGCTTGGGGTCCCTGGGGCCGGTTGCTTGGGGTGCCCGGGCAGCCACCGGGTAAGGCGCCCACGTGACGGGAAGGAACTCACCCAGTCTGCTCTCCGCTCGGGCTTGGGGTCCCTGGGGTTTAATCCATTTTGATTGGAATTTTATGCATGAATTAGAAGGATATCCAAGTTCACTTTTTTGCAAGTAGCTGAATAATTTTTCCAGAATCACTTGTTGAAAAGAATTTCCTTTCTCCACTTCACAATTTGTGCTCTTTTAGCCAAAATTAACATCATATATCTAGGGATTTATTTCAGGATATTCAACTTTATTCCACTGATATAAGTCTATCTTTATTCTAATACCATACTATTTTGTTTGTTTGATTGGTTTGGGGCCACACCCAGCAGTGCTCTGTTGCTACTCCTGGATCTGCATTCTGAAATCTCTCTTGGTAGTCCAGGGGACCATAAGGGATGCTAGGGTCAGTCCTGGGTCAGCCACATGCAAGGCGAATGCCCTATCCACTGTATTGTTGCTCCAAATACAATACATTTTTATTTCATTTTTATTTTTTTGGTTTTGGGACACACCAGGTGACACTCAGGAGTTACTCCTGGCTCTGCACTCAGAAATTGCTCCTGGCTTGGGGAAACCTATGTGTCACTGGGGGATAGAACTGTGGTCCATCCTAGGTCAGCTGCATGCAAGGCAAATGCCCTTTTGCTGCACCACCACTCTGGCCCCAAATACCATACTATTTTATTGACTTTTTCTCTATAGATCAGTTTGAAGTTGTTGAAAATGATGTACCCCATCTTTTTTCAAAGGATTGCTTTAGCTATTTATGGAGGCTTGTTGTTCCATATAATATTTCAGATGTGTTTGATATATTATTTTTTAAAAATGTCATAAATATCTTCATAGGAACTGCATCGTATCTATACTATCCTTTTAGAAATAGTGCCATATTAATGACATTAATCAACTTAATCCATGAGCAGGATATGTATTTGCATTTCCTTGTGTCTTCTTTTATTTCTTTAAGAAGTGTTTTGTAGTTTTCTTTGTGTAGGCATTTTTACATCTTTAATCAAGTTGATTCTAAGATACTTGATTTTTTGAGGCATAATTATAGAATTTTTAAAAAGATATTTCTTTTTCATTATTATTGTATTATAGGAAAGTCATGTATTTTGATATGCTAATTTTGTAGCCTGCCATTTTATAAAAATGTTTCTTTTCTAGAAGGTTTGTTGTAATAGCAAATACTTCCATTACTATATTTAATAGAAGAGGAGAAAATATGCAACTTATGCCAGATTTTAGAAGGAAGTCTTTTAGTTTGTCATCACTGAATCTGTTTTCAGTGGGCTTGTTGCAAATGGATTTGACTATATTGAGGAAAGTTGCTTTAATTTCCAGTTTGTTGAGAGTTTTAAAAATGAGTGGATAATGAGTCTTGTTGCTTTCTCTGCATCTATTAATATAATCATTTAATTTTTATTTTTTCTTTTATTAATATGATATTTTATGTTTAATGACTTGCATATGCTAAACTGTTCTGTATGCCCAGTATGGATCATGCCCAGTATGGATTCATGGTTATGATGTTTATAAGCATTGATTGATTCAGTTTGCTAATATTTTGTTGTGGAGCTTTCCATCTATTTTAATAAAAATATTGGTCTGTAATTGTCTTATTTTCCGGTGTTTCTATTGGTTTTTGGTATCAGGATTATTGATGTCAGCTTAAAAGATATTATTTAGGAGTGTTTCTGTTTATTTAATTTACTGGAACAGCCTGAAAAGGACTGGTTGTAGACCCTCTTTACGGTTTTGAAATAATTCACTACTGAATTCATATGAACCTGGATTTTTGTTTTGAGGAAGACTTTTAATTGTCATTCAATTACTTCAATAGTGATAGAATTGTTGAAGTATTCTAATTTATCTTGGTTTAATCTTAAGAACTGGTTGTTCAAGAAGTTAGCCATTTCACCGAGGTTCCCTATAAGGTATTTTATCTCTCTGACCCCTTTGCTTATTTGACATCTCTGTATCATCTTTATTTAATAAAGTGAAAGTTTTTCTACCCATATTTAATTGTGTTATTTTTTCATTCATAAATTTTAGAGTGTTTCATATATATTTTGTATGAATTATATCTCATATGTTCTCTCACATAACCAAACGAGGTACCAAGAGATAGTATGGGGGTTAAGGTTAAGGCTTGCACAGACTGTGCCCCAAGTAGATTCTTACCATTGTTTATGGTTATTCCTTAGAACCATCATGGATTACTTCTAAGTGTCAAAAAAATCCCTGAGAGCTGCCAAAAGTGCCAACAGGAAACAGAAAAATTATTATCAAATCAATAAAATGAAAAATCTTTGGATAACTGTTTTGGGAAAAATACCAAATTAAAATTCTAAAAATAATAAATATATTTTATAAATTTTATACTGAAACATAAAGCATTGTATATGGTATATATTTCGGTGATTAGAAAAAAACTACTTTAATGACCTCTATCATAGAGAGAATAATACAATGGCTAAAGAACATGAGTATAGTTTAGAATTCTGATATTTTATATTTTAACTGAAGTTGTTAAAAAGGTAGTAATTTTTTAACATATTAATTAACCCAAGTATTTTATGCTTTTTTATATGTCTATTTATGAAGCAGAACAAAATTTTAGAAAATAAGAAAACTAGTCTATATAAAACTGAATTTTTTATATTTTTTATAATGTTCCTGACCCAGAATAATTTTTCTGGTCATACAGAAATAATTAATTTAAATTATCAACTCTAGATATAAAATTTGATAGTGAGTATGATTCATCATACTGGAAACATACCTAAAACTTTTGTTAAATTTATAAAAATAATATTCTGATACAAAAAGTCTAGGTTAAGTTTCTTACAATGTTTAAGTCAACTGGTTTATTTGCTGATCAAAGACATTTAAATGTCAAAGAATGATATATGTGACATTATAACTAAGTTGTAGTTAGAAATTAATAATCATGTTAGATCAAAATTTAAGCTGCATACCACATTACTATGTCTTAAATAAGCTAATTGAAAATGGAAAGTCAAACTATGCAAATTTGATCATTCATGTTACATCAACTTTTTAGCCATCTGCTTTTCTGTTTGCCAAGAAAAAGAAAGGAGAGTAGAAATAACAAATGAAGACAGCTTACAAAGAAGAAATAATTGTTTTGTAAAATATTTATTAACTTTCTTTTTCATTTGGTTAAATAATATGCCACTAAACTGAATTTGACCTAGAAACTAATGTTATAATGGTCCCAACAGCCCTAATTAGTGTGAGAAGCTGAACTTTTGCCATATAACCTTCAAATCATCTCTTTGAGTTTTCTCTTTGCTTCTAAATCTCACTGTTTCCCAAGTGTTTCATTTGTCTCATTTCATATTGTTAATGAAACAACTCTATCAACAAGCTAGGTTTGTACGTGAGCAGAATTAAGCTGAGATGGGATGATAAGCTTACACATCTTTTTCACTATTCAAAAATGAAATATTTTATTATCTCTTGATAATCAATTCAAACTTTGTCCATTAGCATGATCATATACACACTACACAAATTTTCCCACTGGAAGGGATAAATATGAAGAAAATTAATGCTATTAAGATATATTTACCTTTTTATTATTTATAATATAACCAATATTATGGCACAATTTAGCTAGAATACTAAAATTTGCAATGTTGAGTTGTCTTTTTTTCTTTTATTGTGTTTCTATACATATCCCTATCTATATTTACTCAACTTACTACTGTAGATAAATATGTATATTTACAGATAATACACATATTATCAAAGTTCAGTTTATTAGATGTTAAATATCAACTTTTTAAAACTTATTTCTTAAAACTTAAAAACAAGGCTAGAACCTTATAGTGGTTGATAATCTTACCTTGTATACAAATGAACTGAGTTTGGCCCCTGGCACCCACATGGTTCCCATCAAGTGTTATCCTTGAATGTTTTTTCTGAGGGGGTCACAACCGGCGGTGCTCAGGGGTTAGTCCTGGCTCTAGCTCAGAAATCACCTCCAGCAGGCTTGGGGGACCATATGGGATGCTGAGATTCGAACCACCATTCTTCTGCATGAAAGGCAAATACCTTACCTCTATGATATCTCTCCAGCCCTGTTATCCTTGAATGTTAAGCCAGGACACCACCAGGTGTGGACCAAATACCTAAAAAAATAGAATAATTAGTTAATTAATATATGTAAAGCAAATAGTTTAAATTAGTTAAAATATTAAGGAAATGTATAATCTATGAATATCTGGGGTTGATTTCTCAAATAAATAAAAATTCATAATGGAGAGTATATATTAGATACAATATTGTTGCTTTAACATTACTTTTTGACATTATGAGGTTGAGAAGAGTGAGTAGAGGAATTTTCCATAATATCTTATAATCATATTCAATTTCATATCTACAACCAAAAATAGGTTGAGCAGCTTCCGACTTAGGAAGCTTTCCCAGTCTTTAAATTGATCGATGATGATTGGATTGCTAACATTAATTTTGATAGTAATAAAATTATCATAGTCATTCCTTCATGAATTTATATATTCTATGTAACATAGAATGACAGACTCTTTTTGATTCTATTCTTGTCATTGTCTTTTCCTGATAAGTCTGTTTACTACGAGATTTGATCTAAAAGACATCTGATTTTCAATTTCACTGAATATTTATGTGATTTAGTGACCCATGTTAATTTTTTCTAATGACCACTAAACCTGCTTATATATTTATTTAATATATTGGTGCCATAAGTTGAAAAACATAGCCTAATAAAAATAAAGCACATTAATTTTACACATAACATTTTTTTTTTTTGCCAGTCGAGAGGTTTATTGAGGGGAGATCAGGGTTTTTATGCCCTGCTTCAGTGGGAGGAGTAGTAACATAGGATTGAAACATAAACCAATCAGATTTGTACAAGTACAACAATTTTAACCAATGGGAGCATAAACACATTTTGATGGCGGGAAGGATAAAGAGGAACCTGGCAGGATGGGGGGAGGGGAAGCAAATTCTTAAACAAATAGCTAATTGATATTTATGCAAATACAATTATTTGTTTAGCCTATTTTCCATTTAGATCTATCTTTTGTGCAAGCAATAAGGATCATAATTTAAACTTTACAAAAACATATCTGTAACTACATGCTTGAGAGCAGTTACAAAAACAGGTTCCATGGAAAGGTTAAGGAATCTGGTTAAGCCAGATTCTTTGTGCTGAGCTAAATTTATTTGCAGAGTTTTCTGTTGGTTCGGGGCTATGCAAACTTTTGTGGCTTGAATCAGGCAGGCAGTGGAAAATTCATTCAGAGTTCCTTTGATATGTGGGGTGCTCGATCTCCCACATCTCCCCCTGTTTAGTATACAATATGGAAGGGACAGACGTGCCTCGGTGGACTGGCCACACTGGGTGAAGAGGTGTGGGGCTTCCAGTCACCGCATCTGCTACCCTTGATTCAGTCGTTTCCAAAGCTTGGCAAGGCGTGAGCGCACAGATTGAGGTCTATGCGCCAGCTCCTCGATAACTTCAAACTTAAGTGGCGGAGAGTTGGCAGGAGGGGAGATGTCAGGTGTCAGCTGGTCTTCTGAGGTGCATAGTTGTTGGTACAGAACCTTTGAGTCTTTTCTGGTTGCTTCATCCACTTGATTCTTTACGAAGGTGGTGAGTTTGCGAAAAGCCCAAGGACCAAAGGAAACTAGCAACATAAAGCCAATGAAGGGCCCCAAAAAGGCTGGGAGCACTGTTGTTATCCATGGAGTGGTAGAAAACCAATTTTTGTACCAGCTCTCACTCTGCTCTATATCTTTTTGTCAGGAGGCATTCCCGTGGCATTCAAAAATAACCATTTTACCTCCTGCCAAGCTGTTTTCTTACAGACTTCCTGCAGCTTCCCGCAGTCCTGTCCTCATTCACTTCAAAACAGCCTGTCACCCCTCCTGCTAGCCCACCATTCCTGCCGGACCTGTTTCTGACTGATTCTGCCTAAGGGGAATGCGGGATGATACTCTGCCTGGCAGCCCTTCTATAAACCTTCAGCATGCCCACTGCTACCAACAACCCTGCTGACCTCCACTGGGGAGCTGAGACTCATTAAGGCATACCTTTGACACAGGTCATGGGTGTGGGACCTTGCTTACTCGGACCTTTTATGCGCCCCCCCTGTCCAACTATCAAACATTTGCAATCAAACCATTGTGGTTAATAACACTTCCATCTTCATTGAAGCCCCCAGCTCCACTGGACATTCTCCCCATATTGTTACTAAAATGTTTCTTGCTTATCATGACTATTAGCTTTGTTAATGCCTAGATTAACCATCAAACCTGTTGGTCCAGTTTTCACCTTGAACCTCATCCTACAGATGGTCAACGCCTCCACCATCACTGACCCTGCCTATCTGCTATTCATCTCAACCGCCCTTCTGCTTTGCCTACCCCCTGCCTGTCTCTGACCCCTTCACTCTGCAATCCAGCCCCAAGCCTCACTTCGGCATCACCTTGGAACAGGTGGTGGAACTTGAACTTTGCCTTTTGGTACCCAATATGATTCCCCCTAAAATTGTAATCAAATTCTTGTCGTTGATTTCTCCTTTCAGTTCATGATTGCCCCCAATTTAACGTTTTTTGCCTGTTTCACTAGTTTATCTCCCCCATTGTTTTACATTTGTTTCTTTTTTTTTTTTTTTTTTTTTTGGTTTTTGGGCCACACCCTGTAATGCTCAGGGGTTACTCCTGGCTATGTGCTCAGAAGTTGCTCCTGGCTTGGGGGACCATATGGGACACCGGGGGATCGAACCGTGGTCCGTCCAAGGCTAGCGCAGGCAAGGCAGGCACCTTACCTTTAGCGCCACCGCCCGGCCCTTACATTTGTTTCTTTAGTACTAGTACCACTGTGTTTTGGTTGTTTTAATGCCTAAATTGACTGTTAGATCAAAAATTGCCTTATTACCTCTTAAATATAATCTTGTTTCTCTCCCCCGCTGCAGTACAAAAATCAAACACTGCCATCACCCTAGCCTTATTAAAAGGCCTAGGTGTTATTGGTGTAAGCACAAATATTTATTCATTGGTTCATACTCTAGAATCTGCTAATGCCTTATAACTGTTGCTAAAAATGTTTACAAACTTAAAGAAGTTTACACTACTGTTGATTTCCTAGCAAAGAGTGCAGAATAACCGCCGTGGTTCAAAATTAACATTTTTTTTGAGGGAGGGGGGAATTTGTGTCATCCTTAGAGTAAAATGTTGCTTTTTAAAATAAATTCGGCTTAGCTAGAGATAGCATTCAACACATAGAGGATAATTTAGTAAATACACATAACATTTTTTGAAACATCACTGAATATAGTAAAATAAGCATTTTTATAAAGAACTTATTTTTATTATATAGTATCTAATATATAGATAAGGTAATAAATTGAATGGGCAATAAGAAGCCACAGATATATCAAATGTTATAGTTACCGTATTTGCTGGCGTATAAGACGACTGGGCATATAAGACGACCACTAATTTTGCAGTTAAAACATAGGATTAGGCCTATATTCACTGTAACAGACAGAACATTCCTGTGCTTCAACTGTATGTACCACAGTGAGCCAATCACAACAAGCAAAGGTTCAAAGGTTATACTGTAATAGACTTCCTCTCTGACTTTGGCCAATCTGAGCAGGCCTTTTACAGTGTAGATTCTGGTCCAGAACATTGTCTAATTTGCATACATAAAAAGCCTGCTTGGATTGGCTAAGTTAGAGAGGCAGTCTGAGCAGCCTTGCAGTGATTGGTGCAGGATCGAGTTGGAAAATTCGTTTTGTGGCAATATTCAGACAATTTTTGTTTAGCGGCATATTGAAACATTTTTTGGGATATGCTCAGCGTATAAGACAACCCCAGATTTTCGGTTGACATTTTTTTTGTTTTAAAAGTCGTCTTATATGCCGGAAAATATGGTATATACTTATATTAAATATTATATTTAAAAAGTGATAGATGAAAAGAGTGGCAGAATTGTCACAAATCAAGTAGCAGTAATAAAATTTAAGAAGTCAGCAAAATATGTATCATAAAAAAGTTTAATTTGCCAATTTGTCCATGATATACAGTATTTGATGAAGTTAAAAAATTAGTTTTTGAAGAAAAAAAATCTTGATTTGGGACTTTTAGTAATTTAAAAAAATCTGATGTTATAAAAGATGTGGGGTCCTGTAAGCCCCCCGGGGGGGCCCGGCCAGCGGGAATCGGCTGGGAGGCTCTCAGACGGCCGCACCTTTATTTGGATGGGTCAGAAGAATAACCACACCTGTAAAAAATCTGAGAGAGGTTAGTAATAATGACCTTAGGCAATATAACCGGTCTAAGGTAAGGTTTATTAGGGTCCTGCACCCCTTATATAGGGAAGGTGAAAGGGGGCAGGCAAAAGGCATGTCAATCATACTTTTTGGCGCAAAAGCCATGAAACAAAGGCAGTAAATCATTCTCCAGAAGGGAGGGAGAAGCAGTGACATCTTACAAGCACTCCTAAGTCAGCAGCTTTCAAGGAATTGCCCTATGACCCTAAAGTAGGGTTTGCAGACCACTTTCCGGAACTTTCAGCAGGCAAGCTTTGTTGCATTTAGCTATTAACTCAGGAATGTAAGTTAAGGGGAGACTTGGCTCCATGGTATCAGGCAGTGTCTTCCTCCCCTAGGCTGAGAAGTTACTTATTACCTGATGGTTGCCTTTTTCCTGTTGGTATATGGGCTTATAGCAAATAGCACTTAGCACTGAAAAAATGGCAGGGAGTTTTGCAAAAGTAACCACTGAGTCAGTCACGGTAGCCAACAAAAAGATAAATTATTTAAAGAATGTATA
Source organism: Suncus etruscus (assembly GCF_024139225.1). Taxonomy (NCBI): domain Eukaryota; kingdom Metazoa; phylum Chordata; class Mammalia; order Eulipotyphla; family Soricidae; genus Suncus; species Suncus etruscus. Next base: position 54,037,901 of record NC_064863.1, on the reverse strand, counting down.
ATTTAGGATAAGTGTTCAAATGCCCTACAGTGTTCAGCTCGTTCTGATGCTGTGCTCAGGAGTCACCGAAGGTGGTATAATGAATGGTGTTTAAGATTTAAATCAAGATTTGTGAGATTCAAGGCAAGTGCTTAACCCCTGTACTATCTCTCTCTGGCCAATAATTTTATGGACTTATATAGTAAATAATTAATATATTGGTAAGATTTTCTTTCAAGTATACATATAGCATTTAATTATTAATAGCAACTGTAATAAATATGTAGAAATAGTTTAAGTGATAGATTCAGTTTTTCAAACAGGAAAGGGAAGGGTAGAGGAACTAAAACAACCATTTAAAAACAGTTTAAAATTATGGCATTAAATTGCTCTAGAAACAGAATAAATTTAGTTAAAGTGTAAAAAAGGCCCATAATATATTTTTATTTAAGGGCAGTACCCACTGGTGCACTGGCCAACAGAGATATGCATTGTTTACTCAGAAGCCTGTGCAATAAGAATGTCTATACTCATGGCCTTTCACATTCTAGGGTTGCGATCTCATATCCCTTGATATAAAATTGAAGTATTTTGGTGCCAGAGAGATAGCATGGAGGTAGGGCATTTGCCTTACATACAGAAGGACGGTGGTTTGAATCCCGACATCCCATATGGTCCCCCGTGCCTGCCAGGGGTGATTTTTGAGCACAGCCAGGAGTAACCCTTGAGCACTGCCAGGTGTGACCCCCCAAAAAAATTTTTGAGTATTTTAACATAAGGAATGCTTGTACTAAATTACAAAAGTGACCACAAATTATTTTTTCTTTATTTGTAGAATTTTAGTTTAATATTTGTAATACAGAAAAATCTTAACCATATATGTACTAAAATTTTGAGTTATTTTTAAATTACAATTCTTCATTTAATATCTATATATCCTCTAGACATGTTATAAGAAACTGGAAACTATATAACAACCTTATATATTTGACCTTAGTCACTTTGCTTATTATTTAATGAGTATAAATACCCATGACTACTTTAGTGGAAATTGATGTTAATTCTTGAAAGAAGTGATCTGGAGTCATTTTGCAAGTCAAACAGAATATCTGAAGAAGCTTGCTGGCTCCTATCCATGAACAAAATTGTACTTTTGTTCACAGACTGGGAATTTCTTTTTCATTCCAATTTGGACCAGAAGCAGACAACAAACAGGCTGTACCACACCTTTGATACGAACATTTGCCAGCAGCTCTAAGTGGAGGAGTCAGACTATAATTGTTAAGGGATTTTATTTTGAAAGCAAAATTCTCTTTAATGAGAGTCATGGGTACATAAAGAGAAACATACTTTGTATTTCTTTCAAAGAGGTTAGGGACATTAATGATATATGTGACCAGAATTAAAATAAGTAAAGTCATAAGATCAGAAAAGAAAGAACAATTTTTTTCTACCCAGAATAGCTGGTCAAAAAATATATCAATTGAAATTATCAAAATAGAAAAAAATGAAAAGCAGACAACTAAGCATTGTGTAATTTAGATGATTTCATCAGATTCTGCATAAGCTAACAGTAGCATAGTTTTTTCCAGCTCTCTGGCATTGCTGAATATACTATGTAACCTATCTAATATAGAATATAAATATTGATGTTACCTTCTAAACAGATCTTATACTGCACTTTTTATTATGAACATAATTGCAACTGACATTAATTTTGTATGCACAATCTTTTAAATATTTTTAACCTTTAAATAGAGAATCAAAGGGGAAATACGATTTGCTAGTTATTAGTAATTAGGGCCAGATGGTTAGGGTTAAACATGTACTCCTGGGTGTTCAATATGATAGAGAAGAACAGAAAAGCAAAATACTGTGTCTCCCAAAGCAAAAGCAAAAGAATAGTATTAGTCTACTTAAGGAGCCTTTTATTGCATACCCGTTCTGTGAGCTACATTAAAATATTCAAGATTGAATTGGATTCCTATCTGGGGGAAAAAAGAGCACAAAAAATTTCAGAAAGAGAAATATACAGGAAAGTACAGAACAACAAGAGCAAATTTACTTAATGAATTTTTGCACACTTCCTAAAAAAAGAAATCAAAATATTCTGTAACAAGTAACAGTGTTGAGCTCAAATTCTAGTGTATTTATATAGGGCACTTATATATGAGGTTAGGGCACTTACATATGAAGGCCAGACTAAATTTTGATTTGATGTGTATGAGCCCATCTTTATCTAACATTTTCTTTTAAAAATTAATTTACTTTATATAACTAACAGGTATCACATAGTTGACATAATTGATAATAATACATGTGTTTCCACATAAATGGGAGCAAAATTATTTTAAAAAAGAAAGAAGCAAAGAAGAAAGAAAAAAGTACAGAAACTAAAAAATTTGTGAAAATAAGTGTATTTTCAATGAAATCATTAAGTCCTTGTCAGAGGTTTAATAATGTCTAGTTGTTGACAATTCTGTTAATTCATTTGTTTCTGAACATTATATGACTTCAGAAACTTATTGGTGTCTAAATTGGTGTGTTTATAGTATGATAGTATAAAACAAAAATGGATCTGTCACTCAGTTCAGGCATTCTAAGCAGTATTGCTGATTCTGTGACTTTTATGGGACATGTTTTCAGCTGCCAGGGCTTCTACAAGTAGAGAAGGTGAGATGAGGTTGCCTACCCTCACTCCAAAAATAGTCCATGTGATTGGTCAGTAGGAAGGGTTATCAGTGAAGCAGCAGTTATGAGGGTTGGGTATAGCAAAAATGTCTTCAGGAGGGCAGAGATTTGGCCCCTATTGCCTCTGAAAATTGCCAGCGTTCAGCTTATTGGCCTGTTTATTCTTCATTTTTTATGGCTTGATTGACTTCTCTTTAGAGAACAAAGTGATTCTATGTAACTGATTGGATGCAAACACGGTAACTGTATTTACACTCTCATTTTCTATCTAAAACTCTTGGGAAAAAATAATCTCTAGTTTTACTTAGATTATTGTCAATGATTTACTTGCATATTCTATAAGTTAATTCTCTTGATGCTTAGAGTCATAATATAATCTAAATTTTCTCTATTTCATTTTAACTGAAAGCATTTTGGATTGCTCATAGTTTTAAATTATATGCATGTAAATACCTACATCACAAAGACAGTAGCTTTTACACAAATAGACATTTCATCATTTGCTTAGTGCTGTCCTTCATAAGTAAACTCTTGACTCTGAGTTTCCCAAGTTTTCTTAGGAATTGGAGAACCCTAATAGTCAGTGTCCTTTCCCATAGTAAGATTCATTTTATTCTACTTTTAATATTTGATGCTTTGGGTTAACATGCCAGTGTTCAGGACTTATTGTTGTCTCTATTCAAAGCTCACTCTAGGTAGGGCTTGGAGTTCAAGATGAGGTGCTGAAAATTAAACCTGGATGTACTATATGCAAGCAAATATTCTCCACAATGTACTATCACTTTGTACCAGTGAGATGCATTTTTAAGTATAAATTTAAGATTTATTTTTAAAAATTTTTTATTTTAATATATAGACCTATATCTAGCCTCCTAAATAGCTTCTAAGACACCAAACAAAGAATCCCTTTAAGGTATGCCATATAGGGAAAGAGTGAAAGAAACCATTCTAAAAGTAAGAACAGTAATAGCTTAATAGCCCACAATAAAGCCTCTTTGGAACAAGGCAATTAACAGTTGCATCCAATGAAAACTGCCATGGGAATTTAGGTAGGTAGAGTGTAATTAACTAAATTAGAAGTAATGAAAATGCTACATTTAAACAGTAGTAAGATTGTATAGAGACTTGATGTACTATAGTGGTTTGTGGTCCATTTGAACTCCAAGATACAATTAAAAGGCATTTTCTCTAGAAAGATCAAGGGATTTTTATCAGAGAAAATTGCTGCTGCTTGCCAGCTCTTTTCTAATGAGCTTTAAAAATGCCTATATTGTACATCTGCCAATTGGCCTCATTTTGTCTTCAGGCAGGTGGCTGATGCCATGTTCATGTCACTGCTATTTAGATAATAACAGTGATGCGAAGAAAGTTGCACTGTCCTCACATTCAAGTCTCAGATCCCAACTCTTGCAGCTTATTACTCTTCCAACAGGTCCAAAGTAAGTAAAGAATAGGGAATTCAGTCAGGCATCAAAATTAATGACATTAAGTTAATTCTATCCATTGTGATGCCAATTAAAATATAGAAATAAGCATTTGTTGTCAGGATTTCTATGAGGTTAATTTTTGTACAATTATCTTTAAATTGATTCTTTTAAGGTCCTAGTACTGGAAATCACACATATTTGATGCATATATTTACATAAAATATATTCTAAAAGAATAAAAATTTGCTAGACATATAGGTAATTTGAGAATATTTTTACTTAAATTGTTGCCCATTATCTTGTCAGATAAGTGGGCCATGAATCGTTATAAGTGTTTCAACCATTCCAATACCAAGCATACTGGGTAATTTGAAAGTTTGTAACAAAAACTAAGATTAAATTAAATAATACTTGCTTGAATTTTAAGATGTTTCACAAAGTTTCTACAATAAATTGCATTCACACTAACATATCCAACTAGATTTTACTACTAAGGTATCTGGAAACAAACTGAAAGACAGGTTGTGACCATATTAAAGAAATATCATAGCTCTGCTTATTTATTAGTGAAAGTAAATTTGCTAAAGAAGTTGACATAAGAGGAAAATGAAATAATTAAAATACTTTGTTTAACCCACAAATACATGTGCATACATATGTGTATATGTCTGTGAATTATAAAATAGTAATATATTGGGTATCAAATTGACACCCAATATACAACAAGCTAGATACAGAGGGGATCACTTATACTAGCAGCCCGGTGGGTAAGGGAGGGGGATATTAGATGCATGCTGGTAATAGAAGTGGAGGGAGGTCAATTTTGGTGGTGGGAATTCCCCTGACTCAATGTTAATATATACCTAAAATATTACTATGAAAGATATGTAATCCACTTTGATCAAAAAATAAAAATTATAAAAGTAAAAATGATATATTTTTTATATATATCTGTATATATATAAAACTGTTTTTGAGTCTCATCTGGCAGTGCTCAGGGCTTATTCTCAAGGATCATTCCATGTGGTTGCTGAGGACCATATGGGGAGCAATCGATAGAACCTCAAAATAGGTTTGATTATGCAAGAAAAACACAAAATAGGTCTGATTATTCACGAAACACTCATTAGAAAAATTATTTTCTATCCCTATATACTTTTACTAAAATATTTTTTGTTGTTTTTTGTTTTATGGTATATCTCTTATAACTGAATATTAATTTCTGAATTAAAAATAAGTTATTACTATAGTGCTACACTTTTTTAATGATGCCTGAAGACATAATAGCTGACAGTTAATTAACATTAAAGAAATAGTAATTCTGACCTTAAATTCCAAAATTACATTCTAACTTGTTAAATTTTAAGAAAAATTACTTTAATAGTAACATATTAGTTTCATGATTTTTCAAGAATACATTAAATAGTAACTTTATTTATAAAATATTGATTTTTATGAAGAGAATATCCTGGAAACATTAATCTGGAAAATTAAAAATATAAGAGAAAGAAAATTTTGTAATTCTACTTTCTCAGACTAACCTAGATATGTTTCAAACATCTTACACTTAAATAGAAAACCATAGTTTACTTAGAACCCATTCTAATTCTACATTGTATTATACTGTAACAAAAGGTTTCTTAAATATCTAAATAGGTATAGACTATTTGGATGATTTATAATGATGTTTTGGGCAACATGAAGAAGTCACTGTGATATTGTGCTAAAAAATTCCAGCATGAAGAATCCTGTAACTTCATAATGCTTGTAATTTTGGCACATAAGTTTATCTTTAGATTCCCATCACTCACAATCACAGCATATAAATTATTCATACACATCAATATTCAGAACATGGAACCCAAGTGCCTCATTAAAAAAATAAATTACTTCTTTGATATTTTTGTGTAACTTTAATATTTATTAGTTTAAATTCATTGAATGAAATAGATATCACCCTGCATATAGTATGGCTTTTAATATTAAAATAATTTTTAAAATAAGATAATAATTTAGAATAGTTATTATGAAAGCAAGATGAATTTGTAGAAAGCATATATCATAAAATTTTAAAACTTTACAAACTTGATAGATTTATCATTTTGAAAGCCATCATAGGTCATTTCCCATTTAAATACATGTGATTAATATCATTTATGAAAATTAAATACAATATTGGGGCCATAGGGATAGCACAGTGGTAGGGCATTTGCCTTGCATGCGGCCAACCTGGGAGGGACCAGGTTCTATTCTCGGCATCTCATTTGTTCATCCAGCCTACCAGGGATGATTTCTGAGTGCAGAGCCAAAACTAACCCCTGTGCTCTACTGGGTGTGGCCCCTAAACCAATAAATAAATAAATAAATAAATAAATTTTATAAAAGAATATTTTATGATTTAAATTTAAGTCTATGATTTTATTGTATATGTATTCTAAATATCTAAATCCTTATGTATTAAAGAAAGACATTTTTGTATTTGTTTATCCAAGGTTCTGAGGTATTTAACAAAGTGAGGTGTGGACAAAACAAAACTTTGGAAAATAATTAAAATACTAAATTGGTATTTTACCAGACAGAGCTCATAGCTTGAGAAGGTGAATGGAGATACAGCTTCTGCAGCATGATACAGCATGTGAAGCAGGTGTAGATAGTCACATGAAGGGCTGAATTCACAGAAAGGTTGAATTCAAAATCGTCTTTTGTATACAATAAAAAAACTTAGCAGAATTAATACATTAATAATTGAATTTAGGCGGGTGGTGAGATAGTTTAGGAGTTAAGATGCTTGCTATATAGTCAGCTAACTCCATTTCAATGCCCTGCACAACATGCTTCCTGAGAACTTTCAGAATTGACTCCTGCATACAAAACTGTGATTAACACCCAGAAAAGCTCATCTAACTCTATACTCACTCCAACCACACAAAACAGCAAAATTAATGTGACATGCCATCTCAGTTTTTACATCCAACAGCTATAATATTTATGCAAATTAGAGAGGGATAATGGTTTGAGTTGAATGTGGGAAGTATTTTGATTTAGACACTTAGGTCTCCCGTTTGGGCTTAAATATTTTACAAAGATATATTAGGTCACCTTTTGGAATATTTAAACAATTTTCTTGATGTTTTTAAACTAAATATGATAAAAAATAACCCTATCCACATGTAAATTTGAAGAACAGATATCATAAAATAAATTCCACTTTCTCTTCCCAATTTGAGAGATCTTAATCACTAAAGTGTAACTTCATATTTTATGTGAAGAAAACAAATATTAATTATTTTTGACTCTATTTAATACTATATTATTAAGTTTGATTTTTGAAACACTACATTAATAACAGTCATATATAAAATTGTATATTATGTAGATCTATTCTTTCTCATTGAGAAACAAAATGAATAATTTACCATTGAAATGGATACTTGGAAGAACCTATAAAACAAACATTTTAAAGGTTGTTATCAAGTCTAAGGCAATGAAAATACATAATTATGTATTTAATAGTTTAAAAAGAAGGAATAAGTATATTATTTAATAGGCTATAGAATTACTTTCATTATAATTAGTTATTTTTTGACTTGATGGCAAAGATAATTTTTTTAGTTTTAGTATAATTATGAATTAATTAATTTATGTTATTTATATTTTATTATTATGTTTTAAAAAACTATAAATGGATAACAGTATGATAACAAAATTATGATCCAGCTAGTTATCTTGTTTTTAACCAAGATTATTAGTCCAAATCTATTAATAGCAATTCTTAATTTTTTCTTTGAAATATATTTAGACTACAGTAAAATGTACAACATAAACATTTTTATCATAGGTTAATAAAACCTTAGTTACAACATACACAGTCTGTAATATGCCCCGGACCTGTGGGGGACACCAGTCTATATGTTGGCTACATTTGCCTGGAGGGAACACATGTCCACAGACAGACAAACACAGAACAAATAACAGACATAGAGACAGACAAGAATGGGAGAAGGATTCCATTTATTGAAGCACAAGTCTTAGCTTAAATACCTTTTGCTGGGCAGAATTCTGCACATACGCATTATGTCATAGATGCATTGAACAGACAGGAATACCTAGAAAACAGGGCCCATAACAAATGGGTCAGAATATACAGATAAGGGGACTTCAGATAAGTTAGACTCAGATTCCCAGGGTTAAAATTCTATGCTCTCATCGTTTTTTATTCAAGCCTTAAATGGTTACATATAAACTTATTTCTCAGAGCTCCCTGCTTTTAGTAAAGTTCTCTGCTTGTTACAAGCCTTAAATGATTACACTTACTTCTCAGGACTTCCTGCTTGTAGCAAAGTTTTATTTGTTACAAGGGTCCCCGCATCAGTCAGTACTCCAGTTTATTGTGAAATATAATATACAATCTATAACTATTTATAATATGACAGGCTAAAATTGTCATGGCAATATTACAACAGAATTTTGTGACTCTACTTATATATTTAAATAATGAGAAACTAGGAGAAACATAAAAGTAGGACTGACTCTGTAGGTGTCTGAGTTTAAATCATACCTCTGTCATTTTCAAGCTGTGTGACTGGAGAAGTTATTTGTTAGGTTCTGTCCATTTCCTTTTATTTAATCAGTTAAATAAAATTGATACTATGATAATACTATTCATGTTCAAATGTATTACTTATAATTAAGTAAATTGACGATCCTTAAAATAATATCCTGAGACCAGGACATAGTAATTATATTCTTTTCAAAATTTTTTGTAAGCTGATGCTAACTTTTTATCCTGTTAGAAGTTTAAAAACATGAGAGAAGAATATGATAGGTTCAAATCTAAGTAACTTAATTAAATATTCACAAAGTCATTTCCAAATATAATCTATAATTTTGAAAAATAAACTTCTGTAATAATAATAAAAAAATCACAGTGCAGACTTCTGAATGTAGTTGGGCTCAAAGATAAAATAGCAATCAAGACATATGTCATAAATAAAGAAAAATTAGGTTCAATTCCTGGCACCACAATCCCTTGCATTCTTACAAGAGTGATCCCTAAACACAGAGGCACAAATAAGACCTAAGCAGAAAAATTCAAAATTAAACAAATTTTCTGGTAGAAACTTTCTTGCCAAAAAACCCCAAAATTAAACATATTTTTGAATGCAAATAAGTAGGATAATTAGTTATAAGATAATTTAATAATTCATCAGTTAATACATCTATTAATAAATCATAAATAAATAATATATTTCTATTGTTCATATTGGTTTAAATGGTGAGCTAATAAGTGAAAATAACTAAAAACTGTGACTTTCAGTTATTGTCTTAAAATATTATTATTCAGATTAATTTTTATTTTTAAGAAAAATGTATATACATTTTTTATTTCATAAATAGTAAGTGACTATGAACTCTTCTCACACCTAATAGTCATCCATATTTCATCTTCATGAAAATGTCTGTTCACTGTTTTTTCCAGTTTAAAAAACTAGTCACTATGAATTACAAAGCAATTTGTAATTTTATGCATAAATTTAAGGTATACAATATTTCAATACTAATTTCTTCTCCACTATTGATTTCTACCCATCAATGACCCCAATTTCTCTTCCAACACTGGTCTGCCTCTAAGAAAGATGCACTTTCTTGATAATGTTTGGCACTTATAATACTATTACTAATAGGGTTTCATGAATAACACTACTTAATCTTTAGCCACCCCACTCCCACTTCTAGTCCAATACTTCTCTCTTTTTGAGTTGAATGAGAGTGCTTTATATATCTTGACTTGTATATGATTATTTAATGTATTTAATAGAGTTTTTTTATTAAAGACAATACAATGTCTACTTTTATTTTGACATTTTTTTATTTTTCTGTATAAATAATTTTATTTTGTTAAATTTTAAATGTGAAGCACTGTGGTTGGCAGTACTGTTAATTATAGAGTTTAATGTCATCTGGCACCAATGAAAATGAGATATGTCAAAAACTGGAAATAACCAGTGTTGGTGGGTGCAGCGGAAGGGAAAAACCTCATTCAATGATGGTGGAAATGTTATCTGGCTCATTCTCTACGACAAAAAAGTCTTTGGAGATTTTACAAAAACTATTTAAAATATAGGTAATGTACGTGGCTTTATTTCTTGTTTGCTTAGGCACACTATAATGGGAAAATACTATATATACCAATAAGTTCTTATCTAATAGACATGGGAACACACAGATCTTGTAGTGCAATGAGACCTTACACCCTGAATATTGACATAAAGACCTGGTACAGGCCTCAGAAGAATGGGCATTCTCCATTCACCCCTGATCTAGAGAAGACATCCACAAAACATCCAAGGTTGTATATAACATCACGTGGAGGCATTATTCTATCAGGGAAGACCCTACAGCTGCTCTGACATGGATCTACTCAAAAAAGACTTCCCTTAACACTAAGAAGACTTAACAAAAACAATGACCTGCTTACTGGACAGGGCTTGCTGTATTGCCCCTTAATTGTGACGTTTGTCTATAACATCACCTGGAAGCAATCCTCTACCTCAGAAGACCCTACCACTGCTCAGACATCGTCCTACTGAAAAGAGACTTCCCTTAACAATGAGAAGACTTAACAACGACCTGCTTACAGGACAGGGCTTCCTGCATTGCCCTTTCATGGTGAGGTGAAACGAGAAGACACTCCACATCATGACTTCAATTTAGAATATGCAAATTCCAGAATCTTTAATACAGAAACATGATACCAACAACAGAGACTGTGTGAAAAGTGTGTTGGCACTACAGACAATGTCTTGGATCGGATGATAACTTGCCTGAAGCCTAGACTTGGTCTTATGCCAGGAAACTTCAGGGGTAGGATCTCTTTGTATTTAGGCCAAGGTTATTCCTTTCCATGCTTCTCATATTTTGGTGGGCCTATGCAAACAACAATTGCCACTCTAACACCGTTTTTACTGTGCTCCTTTGACTCTACTCCTTAAAATGCACCCACTTAAAATTTGAGGTTAAATGCACCCACTTAAAATTTGAGGTTAACTTAAGCTAATACGCATGTACATGGAAATGTAAAAAATACTATGCCTCTAATGTTTAAGGAGTTACGTAAGTTTTATGGCTTTAGATTGCCTTGTGTGCTGTTAAGAAATATTAAAATGTGCTACAATCTGGGGACTTGAGGGACAAAGTAATTGTACAGAGATTCTGTTTTATTTATCTTAACGTTCTTTGGCTAAAAGTTCAAAGTTAAGATATCAGCAAGGGGACTTCTTCTGAGAATTATGTTATGGCTGATTGTCCTTCCACTGTAATTTTACCTTGTCCTCTTTCTTTGCATCTTTTGTTCTCATAATTCAAAATAAAAAATTAATAAAAAATATTTAAAAAAAGCATCTTATCTCGCCCTTGGTGGTACTTAGATAAAAAACAGCCACACAAAAATGAGAATACACAAAAAATGCTCAAGCATGTGGAGACCAAATTAAAAAAAAGTGTTAAAACAAGTTTTCAGTAAATAAAAAGTTTACTACACACATATATGCATACATACTATGTATTTATTTAAATACTAGGGAAAATATAAAATTTTCAGTTAACCAGATTGGATAAACATTTAAGAAATACAACAAATAATAAATATACTTCTTTGATTTTCCAAAACAGATCCACTTGGTTTACTACTCCATAGAACAAATTTCCCTTCCAAAGAATAAGATTTTATTTCTTTCTTTTTATATTTGCTTGGTTTATTTTGAGGGGGCACACCTGGCAGTATTCAGGGGTTACTCTTGGCTATGTGCTCAGAAATCGCTACTGGCAGGCTCGGGGGACCATATGATATGCCAGGAATCAAACCCAGGTCTATCCTGGGTTGGCAGCGTGCAAGACAAATGTCCCACTGCTGTATTATCTCCCTGGCCCCAGATTTCATTTATTTCTTGATCTCTTTAAATTCTACCATATTTCTACATTGGAGTGTTGTCAAACTCAGAATTGGAATTATTTTAAAAAGTAACTACAATGATTATTAAAATAAAATGTATAAAAAAATATAGGTAATATATGGCCTAGTAGTTCCACTCTTAGTTTACTCCAAGAACAGAAAACATTCTTTAAAATTTATATATGCACACCTATGTTTATTGCAATGCTTAGTACAATAGACTATGCAAACAATTCAAATGTCCTACACTAGGTAAAAGAAAAATTGTATGTGTATATTTAAGTACTATACAGCCACAAAATGATATGTAGAGTTTGCAACTTGATTGCAACTGAAGAGTACCATGTTATATTAAATAAGTTTAAAGGGGAAAATACAAATACTATAGGACCTTACTTCTGTGCAGTACACAGAGAAATAAAACTAGGAATCAACTCAAGGATAATACTCAAGTGTTTGCCTTTACCTTTGACTATTCAAAACAAAGAATAGTAAATTAGATAAATGAGTAACCTTTGTTCGAGATAAGCAAGATTGGCAGTAACATTAATACATTGGCGTGATTTATTGGGTTCTTTGGTGGTCATGAATTGTGGTCATTGTATAAATCAAAAACTTTATCTGTGTAAACTATAATACGTAAAATAGGTAAATATTTTTTCTATTTTTTTTTTCATTTTTATTGTGGTCAAAGTGAATTACAATTATTTCACAGAAAAAAAAAATTTTTTTTTTGGTTTTTGAGTCACACCCAGCAGCACTCAGGGGTTATTCCTGGCTCTACACTCAGAAATCTCTCCTGGCAGGCTTGGGGGACCACATGGAATTCCAGAATTTGAACCACCACCCTTCTACATAGAAGGCAAATGCCTTAACTCCATGCTATCTTTTCGGCCCTTCACAGAAATATTTAAGGCACATAGTGACAATGAACATGTCCACCACTAGTATTGTCTTCCCTCCACCCCTGTTCCCAGCATGCATCCCATTTCTCCCTCTTTTACCCCCATTATGATAGTGTAACTGTCCCCCACTTATATGGCTTGTTGTAAATTGGGTACCAATTCTGTTGTCATTGACTGTGAGTTTGGTGTTCAAGTTTGATCTTTTTTTTCCAATATTTTTTTATTTTTGATCAAAGTGGATTATATATCTTTCATAGTAATATTTTAGGTACATATTAACATTGAGTCAGGGAAATTCCACCACCGAAGTTGATCTCCCTCCCAGGCTTCCCAGCATGCATCCGATACCCCCCTTTCTTCCCCCCTGGGCTGCTAGTATAAGTGATCCCCTCTGTATCTAGCTTGTTGTAGATTGGGTATCAATTCTTTTGTTGTTGGCTTTGGATTTGGTGTTTAAGTCTGATCATTTTTATTACTATTTAGTGATCATACAGTTGTTTGGACTTGGTACCCTCTGTAATTTCCCTCTCAATTTGAGGGCAGAGCAAGATAGTTCCAGTTATGTGGTTCTGTTTGAAAAAAAAAGGAAAGAAATAGAATGGGGTAAAAATGCCACAGGCCAAAAGTGGGCAGAGTCCTTTTTAGAGGATCTAAACATCGGTTTTGAGAGAAGAACGGGAAAAAGGAAGAGAATCATCACAACAATACAAAAAGAAAAATCAAACAAGAAATCCAATAAGCACTACAGCAATAGACACATGAACCACCCAATAATCAAGCTTCTGAAATAAAATCAGACTAGAGCACAAATAAAGGAAACAACGACAATAACGAAACAAAAAATAATAATAAACAAAGACAAAAAATAAGATAACAAAACTAAAAATTTTAAACTATGATTTTAAACTTTAATAAAATGGATTATATGTTTGTATTAAAGATGCTAAAACATGATTTTTTGTGCTAAAGAGATAGTTCAGTGGTAAGACACCTTGCATGGGGTTTGATCTCCAGCACCATATACAGTGCCCCAATTCTCCCAAGAATATTCTTTTTTTTTTGGTGGGGGGAGGGAGTTGGGCCACACAGGGTGATGCTCAGGGGTTACTCCTGGCTATGCGCTCAGAAATCACTCCTGGCTTGAGGGACCATATGGGACGTCAGGGCATTGAACTGCGGTCCATCCAACGCTAGCTTGTGCAAGGCAGACTCCTTCCTGCACTACCGCTCCAGCCCCATCCAGGAATTATCTTTTTTTCTCGGGTGGGGGGAGGGTCACACCCGTCAGGAATAATCTTAATCACAGAACCAGCAATGAACCCTGAGAATTACTGGATGTGGACACCAAAACCAAAACCAAATACTCCTAAAATTCTTATTTCTGACATTACATATGTAATTGGCATAGATTATTTAAGTTAAACAACATATTGATATGATAAACAAGAATAGTATTTTTTTTTTAATGACAAGTCTTTCACAGTTATATTTAAGGTACATAGTGACAGTTATTTAGGGCAATTCCCCATCACCAGTGTTGACCTCCCTTCGCCCCTGTTGCCAGCATGCATCCCATACTTCCTCCTTTACCCCCAGGACTGCTAGTGTAACCGGTCCCCTTTGCATATAACTTGTAGATCTTAATTCTGTTGTCATTGACTTTGGTTTTGATATTTAGGCCTGATCATTATTTATTTCCACTCAATATTCACCTGACTGTTTGCCCCTGATACCATCCACTTTCTCTTTTTGTTCCCCCCTGAATTTCTGAGGCAGAACAAAATGATTCAAGTTCTGTGGTTCTGTTTCAAAAAAAAAAAAAAAAAAAGGAAAAAAAGCTGGGAGGAATCCATCTAGGAGCTATCAATATCAATTTAAAAGAAGAAAAACCGGGGGAGAAATTATGAAGAAGAAAAAGCAATGACTAAATACCCAACATCCACAATAAACAACTACTAAATAACACAAGAGAGAGAGAGAGAAAAAAAAAGGAGGTCTTGGTGTGGTGAGTTTTTGTGCTATTTCTATCATTTTCATCCTGTTTCTGTGCTAACTCATTTCTTGGTCCTATTCTATCATTGCACTATTACTATGCTATAAGAAAATATCAAGCTTAAAGTATTACAGTCTACAAGAATATTTATTATCATTTTATATTTACCTAGTTATCAGTTGATACTTCAGTTTAATTTAATTAAATACGTTTAAATTGAGGCTATTATTTTTTTACAAATATGTTCCTTGTCATTTAAATTAAGTTTTTATTAAAGATATGGATAAATTTATGACTCATTAAAATTAATTTTTTAATTTTACATAGATAATTTTAAATCGTGAGAAAAAGTAAATGAATATCAAGCTTAGCTAAAATTTGTAGGAGTTATGTTAAGTAAAGTTAGTATGAAAAATAAAAAAAATCAGTGTATTACCTAAAACATTTGCAAAATATAAGAAACAGCAAATATTTAACAATTCTCAATAAAAATAAACCTGATAAAAGTAAATAGAAATATTTTTATGGGTGCTGAATGCAGTGTGAGAGATGATTTGAGGCATATTGGAGGAATTTAAGCACAGAAACACAATGTAGATTCTATTATTAGAACTAAAGGGTCCTTAACATACAAAAATTAAAAATATATTGGTTATATTTTTTAAGATCAGTTGATTTATATCTGCAGAAACTAAATTGTTGATTGATAGGTATTAAAACAAATACTGAAAAATCTTAATTATAAAATCTCTGTAGTTTGTGGGAATCATTGTTTTTGTTATTTGTCATGTGTGCCAATCTCTGTGGTGTGAGGTGGTAGCTTATAGTTGTTTTGATTTGCATCTCCCTATGATTAATGATGTGGAACATTTTTTCATGTGCCTTTGGGCTATTTCTATTTCTTCTTTAAGGAAATGTCTTAATTTCTTCACCCCATTTTTGGATATGGTTATAGATATATATTTTTGTTAAGGTCTGCAAATGCCTTGTATGTCTTAGATATGTATCCCTTATGAGATGGATATTGGGTATTTCTTTCAATCCGTGGGTGACCTTTGTATCCTAGTCACTTTTCCTTTGAGGTACAGAGTGTTTTAATTTAATGTAGTCCAATTTGTTTATCTCTGCTTCCACTTGTATGGACAGTGATTTTTCTCCTTGAAGATACCTTTAGTTTCAATATTATGGATAAAATATGTTATAGTTTTTTTTCTATACATTATAGGAAACCCAATTATGAACAATTCTGGAACCATGGTGGTTAACTAAAGCACTTATATTTTAAAATATATTTTAAAATAAAGTTTGAAAATGAATTACACACAATTTCAATATTTTACTCAATATAGAATGTAATTGGATATTTATATATTAAATATAAATAATTACAACCAGAATTTTATTCCTTTAAGCCAAAATTAAATATAAAGTAACTATAATACAAAAATCAGATTTTGATCTGATAACCTGTTTGTATGAATGGAAAAATGGAAGAATAATTTTTGAATCACTTATTTTATGAAAAAAAGAAATTAATGAAAGACAAACTGTTGCAAAAAAATTATTGATTTCAGCTGCCTCTCTGAAACATAATATATAAAATTCATCTACCTTTCTCACTATTTTTAGCTATGTCTAACTGATTATTATTTAAAAGTAGTGTCAAAAATTTAAAACTCAGGACTGAATTTGTATTTTTTATGATTTACATTATTGGATTAATGTTACTCTACTGCCATCTTGTGATTTCTTGAGGCTTTTACTATTTATCTGAATAGGCAATTGGCAAATTGTATAAATCTCTAAATTATACAGATGTACAAAATATCCTTGATGATATAGTACAGGCTTATTCATATAGTATTTTTTAATCAAAAGTCAAGATATTTTAGAAGAATTATAAAAATTTCAATGTGAATTTCATATAAAATCACATTTAGCTACTTAGCTAATTTTACTATTGTGAATATTTATGTACATACATGTTATATGTATATAATTAATTATCTCAATATTATATCATAAATATGTACATATCCATCATAACATTTTAAAGAATATACCATTAAAGAGAATTAAATATTAATCTTTTTTTCTTTAAAATATATAGGTGGTTACAGTAAGGTGATTTTAATTACAAAATACAACTATTATATTTAACAACTGTTTTCTGTTATATTTCAGATATAATAAAGAATGTAATTCTTTGAAAACTGTTCATGTAAATATTTTTTCATGTCATTTAAGAAAGTGTTTTAGGAGGCAGAGAAAGAGTAAAGAAGATACAGAATTAACCTTCCATATTTCAGAAAAAGGTTTGAACTCCAGCACCATATATGGTCCACTGACCACCCTTGGAAGTGATCCCAGAGCATCGAACCATGAGTAAGCACTGGGAACTGCTGAGTGTGACTACAAAATAAAACATATTTTTTCAAATAATAATTATTTTAAAATTATAATTCACTGTACTTCTTAGGATATATATAGTTCAAGGGGCCAGAAGATATCATAGGGGCTAGATATACACCCAACCTAAATTTTATTTACAGCACCACATAGTCACCATGGATCAGAAGGTGCAACCCAATAGACTCCCAGTATTGCATGAATGTCTCTATTTATCCCAGGTACCCTAGGACCGAGTTACATCATTCTCATGTCCTTCAATGCATGAAACCATTGTTTGGGAATTCTCCTTGTGTCATAAATATAATGAGCTCATTTTGAATGCCAACCAAAACTATTTATTTATTGATTGATTGATTTGGGATCACACCTGGCAGTGCTCAGGCATTATTGCTGGTTCTACACTAAGAAATCCCTCCTAGCAGACTTGAACTCGGACCAGTCACATACAAGGCAAATACCCTATCCGCTTTGTTATTGCTCCAGTCACCCAATCTAAGCTTATAATAAAATATATGACTTGTAAGAGTGAGCATAGATTTCAACTGTTACTGTTGTAATAAAATTATGAAAATTAAATGTACAATTCACTCAAGCACAGGACGTATACAACTAATATCTATAATACATCTACAATGCCCAACTTCCTGAGTTCGTCTTTCATTTCCCTGTTTTTCAATTTTGTTCAATTAGACAAAAATTCATTTCCTGTTTTCTTCAATATGACTATGGTTCAAATAAGAGAGAAAGTAATGAATCTTAAAATATTAATAATTTTTGTAATTTTCAATCTCTTATTGATATGCCCTATAATTTAGTTCCTTAAATTAGGATTACATAGAGTTTTGAAGGTTATATCATTTTTCACATTTACACAGAAATGTTAAAAATAAATGTGTAATAGGTAATATAAAATAACACAAAATGGTAGCTTTTTATCTTAAATCATTCAAACAATCAAGTTGAGCCATCATTGCACTATGGTTATTATTAAGAATATTTGTGAGATATTTGTTTAAATAGAAAGCTTTGTAAAAGTAGTTTTGTCAAAAATAATAAATTTGTTGGTGAACAATAGTACAATTGGTAGGATACTTACCTTGCATACTGCTGACCAGGGTTCGATTTCTGTAATCTCATATGGCTCCTAGCCTCACCAGGAGTAACCCCTAACCATTACCATGTGTGACAAGAAAACTAAATAAGTTAAATTAAATCTGGGACTGGAGAAATAGTTAAGTAGGTACTATGCTTAATGGCTTGGATTCTATTACCAGCATCTCATAATGTCAACAAAGAACCACAGTGATGATCCTCGAATGCAAAGCCAGAAGTAAACCCTGACAACTGCTGGGAGTGATTCCAAAACCAAAAGAAAATAATACAAATTTGGTCTACCTTAACACAATTTTCTCTAGTTTAAATAATGTCCCAAGAATACCATTTGCCTGTGAAAATAATTTCATGCAAAAAATTATTTCTTTTACCATCTATTTCTATTGGTCACTGTATGAAAACTTCCCCAGTTGGTAATCTGATCTCTAATGTTAAAAGCAAGAGACTAGAAAAGTGTATCAGAAAAATTATTCATGCAAAATGGAGTTTTACTTTTCTTAGATTTCTGAAAACCTACAGAAAACATAGAATTAAGCAAAAATCCTCCTTCGAGTAAATTATAGAACCTATTGCTGTTTCTGTGATTGAGCAGGCCAATGAGTATTAACTATGCTCTGCTGTGTGATAACAACATTGAATAGAATATTATCTCATTATTTCAAAGGGCTTGAAATTACTTCCAGTTATGTGAAGTTCATAAGTTTCTATTTATAATGCTCTAATATTTAAGCCTGATGTGGGCATTAGTGTAC
Organism: Suncus etruscus; assembly: GCF_024139225.1. Taxonomy (NCBI): domain Eukaryota; kingdom Metazoa; phylum Chordata; class Mammalia; order Eulipotyphla; family Soricidae; genus Suncus; species Suncus etruscus. The sequence goes on along the minus strand of NC_064863.1, from coordinate 54,018,678 downwards.
TGAATATTTTACAGTCACAATCTAATTTACATGTTGATTCACCCTAGACTGGCATTTGTGAATATGACACAGAGATTTATACCTTAACAAATCTTACTAATAAACATTTTCAATTTTTGTTTGCAAGGTTGTATTTTATGCTATTTTAATTATCCTATTGTAAATTATTGTCATTTTAATGGTTTGGGGTGTATTATCTGTTATTTATAAAATTTGAAAGAAAAACATGATAGTGTAACTTAAGTATTTGAGTCACAGACTATAATACGATTTGCTATTGATTTTACTAAAAAAATTATAAAAATCACTTTCAGTCATTGCTACTATCAATTGTGTTTTTACAGTTGATATAAGTGGTACAAATAAAATTGCTTCAAATAATGGTTAAGAATAGTTCTTTATGCATGATAAGTTTTGTCTTTAAAAAATTTTGTAAAATGTAATTTATCTGATAATTGTATCACTTACTAAAGATGTGGGCTTTTCTTTAATTTAAGCAATATGTCAATGATGACATAAAAGCTAAGAAAGATAGAACTATCTAGCAAATAAGGTCAAAATAAGTGAAATAGTATAATCCTGAGAGTCTCAATAGATCATTGTAGGTGAAATTTCACTACTGAAATAGAAAACAGTAACATAAAAGATTTGTATTATAATACCTTAAAAGATAAATGTCATACAAGAATAAATTATATATTTATTAAGTAAATAAGTTATAATTAAAAGAAAATGCATTAGCAACAGTGTCACTATAAAAGAAAAATAGACATACTCTATGTTAAACTAAAAGTTAATAATTCACTGCAAAGGATTCTGAAAACCTCAAAAGATAAGAGAATTTTATTTGGCACTCAAAAATCAGAAGTTACTTCAATGAAGTCTGCCACAAAATGACACAAAGTCCTCTAGAATCACAGTAAATAGCAATGAGGAATGTTTTATTGCACATTGTCAGTTGTATTTGTACAGGTATTTTCTCCCACTGAGTAGCATGTCTTTGGCTCAACCGTAATCTCATGGTGCAAAATATGTGAGTTTAATATAACTTCAATTGCTGATATGCATATATTTTATTCTCTAGGAAAATCAAGTTATTTAAGATACCTCTGAGATTCTTATTATGTACAGTTCTGCCTGTTTTCCTACTGTATTCTTGATGTACAAATAGGGAACAATAATAACACCTTTGAATTAACCTTTGTATGCCTTCTGAAATAGGGATCCAATTTCATTTTTTGCATTCCTATACAATTTACACAGTACAATTTGTTAAAAAGTTTTATCTTTCTACTTAATAGACCTATATATATATATATATATATATATATTTGGACCACACCCAGTGGCACTCAGGGGTTACTATTGGCTATACGCTCAGAAATTGCTCCTGGCTTGGAGGACCATATGGGATGGGGGGGAGGGTGTCAAATCACTATCTGCCCTAGGTTAGTGCATGCAAGGCAAATGCCCTACCACTTGTACCAAAACTCTGGCCTCAGACCTACATTTTTGTTGTTGTTGTTGTTGCTTGTTTGTTTTGGGGCCACACCTAGTGAAGCTCAGAGGTTACTCCTGGCTATGCACTCAGAAATCGCTCGTGGCTTGGGGGACCACCTGGGACTCCGGGGGATTGAACTGAGGTCCTTTTTAGGTTAGCGAGGGCAATGCAGACGCCTTACCCCTTGCACCACCGCTCCAGGCCCTAGACCTAGATATCTTTTGTCATTTATCAACTATACTTAAATCTGGGAGCTTACTTCCAAAAACTCAAATATACTTTATTGGTGTGAAAATCTGGTCTAATTATATTTATATATGCTTTTGGTTGATATGTATTTGTAGCATATATCAAAGTCAGGTAATGTATTACTTTTTATTTTCTTTTTTCTAAGTTTTCTAGCATTTGTATCAGCTCTTTTGAGATGCAATGGCTAGTTTGTTTATTTTGACCACATTAATTCTTTAATTTATGAACATAAACTATTTTCTTTAATACTCTTTCATTTCCTTATACATTTAGTTTTTGATCATCACATCATTTTTACATCATTGGGATTGATTTTTAGGTATATAATGGTATGTCCAGTTTAGAGTGATCTAAGAAGCATCAGCAGTTTGTCAGTTTCCAAGAGCACACATCCCTGAATGTGTATGCCAGTCACACATTCAGTCACTTTGCTGACTTCTCAGTGTAGGCCAATTTGGGAAATTCAAATAGTCTGCTCACTGTATGGTGTCACTATGATCCTTAGTTGTGTGCTCACTTCAAAGAAAATATTTTCCCAAGGAAGATATAATTAAATGCTTAATGTAGGCTAGAATTGTTCCATTTTAGAGAATGGAATTTTATTAAATATATCTGGTTTGAAACCTTGCCAGATTTTAGGAATGCTATAGACATGTGATTATTTTTTTCAGTATGATAAATTGAGTAAACATAAATGCCTAAGAAATGTCTATTAAGTAAACATATATTAGACAAAAATAATAGTTAATAAAATTTTCTTCGTGTTTTTATTTTAAATGTTTTTGTTTGTTTTTTGTTTTGTTTTGTTTTTAGTTTTTGGGTATTGGGCCACACCCGTTGATGCTCAAGGGTTACTCCTGGCTATGTGCTCAGAAATCGCACCTGGCTTGGGTGACCATATGGGAAGCCGGGATCGAACCCAGGTCCATCCTGGATCAGCCGCGTGCAAGGCAAAAGCCATACTGCTGTGCTATCGCTCCAGCCCCAGTGTTTGTAAACTCTTTAGAGGGCTGTTGGGTGGTAATTTTAGAAGTACATTTTAGAATGTAAATCATACATATAAAAGCATACACAGGAATGAAAATATGTGTGCATATGTTTGTATATATTTGAGTTTTAATAAACAAAGAAAATAAAGGGTTTAAAGTCAAACCACAATAAACAAACTATTTCAGTGAATATATAACAAGAAGAATCATGAAATAACCCTGCATTTAATTATAAGCAATAAAAGATAAAAAATACTTAAGAGGCATATTTAGTGTATGTTTTAAGTATTTTCTAATACATACGTATTGCCAGAATATAGAAAATATAAAATGTCTAATACATAGAAAACTATAAAATCTCCATATTAAAAATGTCAACATTTTTAAAAAGAATAAAATATTACATCCTAACGCTTCTCGGCCTTTCGGCTAAGATCAAGTGTAAAATATTGCATCTTAAAATTTTCCTACTCTTTATTCTAAAAACATGAGAAAATAGCAAAGGTTTATTTTTGGTGGTATGTTTAAATATTCAGTCATTTTTGTCATTAAGTCAGAAGCTTATATACATTTAGCAAATTAATATTGAGAATCAATCTCCCTGTACATATGTATGATTCCATTTATATAATTTATTTTTCTTCTTTTGTGGTCTCACTAATTAAATGTTTATTTTCAAAATTCATTATGGTAATATTTATAAGATCCATGAAATATAGTATTTCATTATACTAAAATGACTCATTTTCTTCTAGGTGGTTTGTAAAGGCCCATTGCACAGTAATAGGAATTTAATGGCATAACTCCTCAATTAAACCTCTACAATCCCAGAATGTTCTTATCTTAGCTTTGAAATGTTATTATCTGCAGATGTGCTTATTCGCTCAAGATTACTTTAAAGGTGAAAAGAGCCTTATTATAAAACCACAGGTTAAGAGCATAGTCATCAACCTGCTACTGAAATCATTTGAAGTGAGTAATTTTGCATTCATGTGCATCATCTTTAATGATGACATACACCAAAGTAGGTTGAAACTTAGGCCACATTATAAACTTGATTTCTTCCTAAGGTTAGTTTTATACTCTTTATAATTTTGTCCTTTATATTTTTGTAGGGGTTAAATTATTCTTTGGATCATCAGTGCTGTTTTTCACATTCTGTCTGACAGTACCTACATTTACACTTGTCTAACACAATCTCAGATAAGAACAAAATTCTATTTTAAGTTACAGATTCAATCTGGAAATTTCTATTGACCACTTTTAGCCTTATAATATGAACATAAAACTCCAAAAACAAGTATTACTTTAAAAAAAAAGTAAAGGTGCAAAAAAGTTTTTTTAAAAAAGAGCAATTTAGAGTCAATACCTTTAAGAATGCAATATTTTTCTACTATCAGAAATGTGCCAGCTTTGCTTCCATCTCCAAATATGCCACAGATATTTGAAGAAAGACAATTGCTTTAACTTGTACAGACCTTTCTTATAATACACAGGGAAACTGTATCTAAATGATGTTGTATATTATGGTGTACTGCTTTCCTGCATTAGGCTATATGACAGAATGGTTACATAAGAAGCATTGGATTATTATTTTACTAAACTGTTAATTTTTGCTCAACATAATTACTTTTTTTTCTTTTTGAATTTCCAGTTCATAATTAAATGTCTAGCATAAATTTTGCAATTATAAATATAAAATGAGGGGCCGGAGCGGTGGTGCAAGCCGTAAGGAATCTGCCTTGCATGAGCTAGCCTAGGACTGACTGGGGACAGCGTCACATATGGTCCTTCAAGCCAGGAGCGATTTCTAAGCACATTGCCAGGAGTAACTCCTGAGCATCACCGGGAGTGACCCAAAAACCAAATCAAAACAAAACAAATGTTTATAAATGTAAAATGAATAACAAAGCACATTTGTAGAAATTATTATACCAAAAATGGATATAAATGTATGTAAATAAATTTTATGTGACTAGGAAAATTATATATATTTATGTTGATATTCCTCTAATATTTTTTTGAATTTCTAAAAAATGTAAGTCAGGAGAATCATCTTATTTTTGATGCAGACAATTCTCTAAATACATTTTCTCTATCCTCAATTTGTATGAAAACTGCTACAACAGAAATTCTAATTTAGTAACTGTTACTGATCCCACACATTACTCTTATTTTAGGAACTCACAGATGATTCTGGTGAAGAGGCTTTTAGTGGCTGTTTTATGCTCATGATTAATATTTACTAAAGAATTGGTCCTATAGAATAGGTGTGATTCATTTGTATTATATCTAAGTTATTTCCAATGGGTGGTGACAGCTTGCTTTGGGATTAACACTCATCAATTTAAGATCTGTTTAACAAAGCACCTTCTTATTAGGTATAAACTTATAAGTATAAATATTCCTTTTTCAATTCATTCCTAATGATACATCTTTAAAATTCAAATTATTGAAGTGTCTATTAATCATGATGTATATAAACATAGGAATAATGCATGTAGTCTATTAGAATCTATTTTTTCTCATCATTTAAGTGTTTATCTATTCTACTACATAATAACAACATAATTTATATAAAAATATTTCAACCACATCAATAATGTGATTTTTCAAAATTAATAAAATGAATATTTAATTCAAACCAAGTATTTATTATATTCATCCCTATTTTTACTACAACAAAAAAATGACTCATAAACTTGACCTTTATATGTAATACAATGACAATAAATGTAATTCTCTTTACTCTTAGAGTGTTGTAAATGTTAGTATTTGTATGAAGTATACTAGTAGACAAGTGAATGAAAAATACTGGAGTCATAAGAAGGTTTATGCACTTTTAAGAGATCAAGCAAAACAGAACAAGAAAGACATTATTCATGGAAGAGTTGGTTTTTAGTAACTGTTCACCTTATTGAGAAATACTGTTTGTAGTGCTGGTTATGTATAAATATTGCACAATAGTCTTTTTCATATTGTTATCCACATTTTTTTCCGAAAATACTGTTACTATAACTGCTTTTCATGTACTGATTGTCACTTAAAAATTGTGGTCCCTGGGGCTGAAGAGATAGCATGGAGGTAAGGTGTTTGCCTTGCGTGCAAAATATCGGTGGTTGGAATCCCAACATCCCATATGGTCCCTGAGCCTGCCAGGAGCAATTTCTGAGCATAGAGCCAGGAGTAACCCCTGAGCTTTGCAGGGTGTGACCCAAAAACAACAACAACAACAACAACAACAACAACAAAATTGTGGTCCCTAACCAGAATTTTCACTATAAAAGTCTTTCCATCTGTTGATTTACCTAACAAAAACACAGTCACATATAGTCATTTAGGAATTAACTTAATCATCTGCATAGATTCTAAGATACTCTTTTCTTTAATATCAGAGTGACCTTATTTATATGCAGTATTTCCTCATTTTATCTATTGCTCATTAATCTTTCTAATTATATTTTCTAGTAAAATTTTCATGATTTTTTTTATTTTCTAATCATATTTAGCTTGTATCTTAGTCATTTTCTAGCAATTGTATAAAATATAAAATATTTCTTTTTATACCACAAAATATTCAGAGCTATATCTGTAAGATTAAAATAGTACTTTATTATTTTTACATTTTTCTGTAGAATTCAGATTTTATTATTTTTCTTATCTCTTTTTTGTTTTATCAGTTTACTTTGAACTTTGGATTAAATGTAATATCCATTTATAGAAAGTTTAATATTTCCTCATTGGCAGCATAATAGCGTGTAATATAGTGTAATATAACATTAATAAGATATCACCCTTTTCATATGATGTTTTAAACCACATGGAAGAAATATAATAACTGAGTATATATAATCTACACTAAAACTTTTAAGATATTTTTATTGACAGAACATAGTAAAATATATTTTATAGATAAAAACATATATTCAGTTACTCTTCAGAAGCACTACTACAGCTTTCCTCTGAGTTTACAGGCTCCTTACAAACATGGAATAAAGGAATGTCAATGGTCCTTATCTTGGCAAAAGTCACAAAATAGTATATTTATTATTGGGCTCTGTTTATTCATTTTTCTTTGAAACAAAAAAATGAGACTATAGTCATAAAGTTTCTATATTATTTTGTCATTCAATGTAGTTAATTAACTTATTTATTATTTTGTATTTAATTAATTCATTCATTTAATGCACTAAAATAAACAATGCTTTCATATTATTTTTGCAAACACATTATTACAGTAATGTAAATGTACACAACAAACACATATACTATCAAATACAGTTATTTAAATTTAGAGCATATCCTTATTACAAGAAATGTGTTTTTGCAAGTATGGGGCACATATGTATTTATATACAGAGAGAGAATATTACGAAAATGAAGCAGAATTTGGTTACAACTTGAGTTTTGATTCTGAGTAAAGGAATTTTAAAAATTATCAAATGTTATCAAAGATTTTCTTTGAAGACTGCAGAGATAGTATAGTAATGAGAGGAGAGAGGCTGGAAAATAAGGATATTTCTGCAAGCTGGCCTTGAATATAAAAGAAAGTCTCTGTCTAAAGACTTGTGTCCCTGCTGGCATAAGTGCAGGAGAAAGTCATCCAGGTCAAACAACCTGTCTAGACTACTAGTGCCATAAGCATTGCAATCACTATCTTTACATGCTTCCTGAATTAATGATGCCATGAGCATTGCTATGCTATTTTTACATGCTTTCTGGTTTAATGATGACATGGGTATTGTAATCGCTATCTTTACATACCATCCAAATCAATCATACCATTTTCCTGTGACTGTTGTCTCTGTATACCATCTTGTTGCTGTAATGTCTAAACTTTATTACCCATATTCTTTATCCCACCTAAAGTTTACCCTTAAAAGTCTTGTCTCTACCTTCAATAAGCGAAATCCATTGCTCTGACAATGCTTCCCTGTGAGTGGTCTGTGGCTCTCAGTCTTCCCTCTCTTTCTCGAGTCCGGTTTCAAGGCCATGGGATGGAAGAGAACCTTACCCACCCTTGCATTGGCCTAGTCATGGGGCCTAGCGCCCGAACCCAACACAGTGATTAAGGTACTTGCCTTTAATGTGGCTGGTCTCATCCACAACATCACATACAATCCCCTGAAGAATACTAGCAGTGATTCCTGAGCACAGAGCTAGGAATAAGTCATGAACAAAGCCAGGTGTGGTAAAAAAAAAAAAAAAAAAAAAGCTTCTCTCAAAACTCCTGAATAATTCAACCATTGATTTTATGATTCTGGTCTCCTGAGTAGAGTGATAAATTTACATTGTTTTTGGTATTCTGAGTGGAGTGATAAATTTACAGTTTTAAGACATTTTTATAGTAATGTCTTCAGAACATGCTAGAAACTGACACTTGTGCCTATTGAAGTTTGTCACACAATTCAGCCTGAGAGAAATCAGTATCACTATTGTTCCTCTTTAGTGACACCCAGTAGTGTTAAGTACAGAAAAAAGAGCAACTGAAACATCGTTAACAGCAACACATACAATTAAAGCTGCCTAAAAGGATTTGTTTTCCTTTTTAACCTCACATGCAATTTCAATGTTGAATAAATATTGCTGTGTTTTCATCCATAGCCTTTTTGGAAAGTGTGGGTGTAGAGTGGTTCAGAGGAATTTGAGCCACTCCTGGTGATACTTACCTACCTAAGCCAAGTTGATTGAATATTAGGGTCCAGCATTGTGGTGCTGCTCACACCAGTGATGCTGAGGTCACCAGGGCTACCCACAGTGATGTTTGTAGCATATATTATATCATGGATAACATTTGGGGAGCAATGGACATACAAAACATGTTCTCTTCATCTACATAATATCACAATACCTCATTTACAAAATCTCACAGTTGTTTTCATCTACAGGAATCTGAGTCAATCCACTTATTTAAAGATACTTCTATTGTATCTTCTCTATATTTACATCCATTCTGTTTCTTGGTGAATTTTGCATATCTTGTTCTTTTAACTTTGTCTTAATCTCATTATAGCCTCACTATATTATTCTCTTGTATGGTTATATTCTTATTACTTTTTGTTTTAGCTCTTGGGCAACAGCAATATTCAGGAATTTCTCTGGCTATGAACTCAGAAACTACTCTTAGCAGTTCTCAGAGGACCATATGGGATGCTGAGAGTAAAACCCCTTTGGCTAAATACAAGGCAAGTACCCTACTCAATGTACGATTGCTCCAACCCCCTCCATAATTATACCCTTGGTGGCCATGTTGTAATTAATTTTATGCAATTCATAATTATCTCTTATGTATCTTAATGTTCTAGTCCTGAACCTCAGATATATTGGCACTACAATTCAGGAGTTCTATTTCCTGTTTTAGTGAGAAATCGTTATGCACTAATTTAAAAATGCCTCCAACATATCCAATCACAGCAACAAGCCAAAACTATAAAATTTCTTAATTACCATACCAACTTCACAGGTGACTTTTCTGAAATTAGGGTCACAAAAAGTGGTTATTAGGAGGAGCAGGGACACTTCAAATGATGGGTCTGAAAGTTTTCATTCTGAATTTTACAGTTTAGTACTTACTCTGGAGATGTTTGTCACTAGATATTCATGAGATTTTTCAACTCTAAGTCAATCTCAGGAACTTGTACCTTCTTAACATGTGATCTACCCCTTTATTCCTGAAAGTAACATCCATATGGACTTTATTATGATTTGAACATTAACTAAAAGAACATCTTATTTCTTCCTCAAATATTTACTAACATAAAATTGTATGCTGAGAATAGTATAACAACAATTAATGTTACAATTTTTAACATTGGTGACTCATATGGAAGTCCATGATTAAAACACTAATAAACATCTAATCCCTCCTGATTTGAATTTGAAGGTTATTTTACCCTTTGTCTCTATATCTCTTGATTCATCTATGTTTTGTTTTTCTTTTTCATGATTCCACATAACTTTCTATAGAGAACAAATAAGTCATCTACAAGACAGTAGGTAGTTCAGGAGAAGCTGAGAGTCTATTCTTTTCTACAAGTACAGCAAACATGTACCTATATTAGAAAAATTTCTGTAAAAACAACAGCAACAACAACAAAGTTTTTAAGGACCAGCTAATCTATAAAAAAAATAACTGACAAAAACTGCCAGAAAAGTGGAAGGGCCTGATATACAATCCCACCAAAAACCTATCAGGTCATTAAAACTCATGATTTGTAGATACATCAGGGATTCTGTCCTAGAATAAAAATCAGAAGAGAATAATATCCTATAGTGAGGGATTTAAATAATAATAAACTTTAGATTATATGGAATTAACCAACATTTACAAACAATGTACTCCCAAAATTCTGAATAGGTATTATCATGTACAAGAGGATCATTTCTTACCATTAGTCAGTTGTCATAATGCTAATAAATGAATGGCGATTGAAATTAATTATTCTTTCTTGTTACAATGGTTTAAAAGTAGAAATTACAGAATGAAATCTGAACTTTTTTAATTATATGCTGTCTAAAATATGCTACTAAATATATATTTGGTGAATAAGGAAATTAAAACACTTAGTTTTAGTTTAGAAACTAAAGACATTTAAAAATGTCACTGGAGACAAAATAAAAAGGAAGATACAAGCTATCAGAATTAAGGAATAGAGAAAAAAAACTATATAAAGGGAGTTTTATAGAATTAGAAGCCTACATCAAGAAATAAGATCTCAAATGAGTAATCTAAATTATTGCCTAAACTAAAATAGAAAGAGAATAGCAAATAAAAAATTTATAGCACAAAGTAAATAAAACTTAAAGCAAAAGCAGAATAGAAATAAAAAGAACAATTCAAAAGAAAATAAAACAAAGATTGGTTTTGAAAAGATAAATAATGATAAAAAACTTTAAGCTAAGAAAAATATTTTCTCACATGTAAAATTAAAAATAAAGTTTGAGAAAATAAAATAGACCATATCCTTATAACAATATTCAGTCAACTACAATTGACATAATTGTATTCATCTTTCAACTGTCTTCTGCCAAATCTTACTTCCTAGTGAGTTTATTATAGAATATTTTCCTTATAATTAGATAAACGTTTTTTCAAATAATTTTCTTTATGTTACATAAAATACCATTTTCCAAATTCCTATAATTATTTTTATGGACGATCTTTTGTCATTAAAGCCATTATATATTTTCAATATTCATTACATTTAAACAACATTTGCATAATATAATATATAATGTAAAAATGTTGTGAAATAAACTTTTCAGAAAACTTTTGGCATAAAATATAAATATAATTTTCTCCTATATTTCCATTCAACTAACTAAAGCAATAGGAATACTCTAGATTTCCTGAGACATTTCTCAGTAAACTTTTGGTTTGACACATTCATGCTTTGATAAAAAGATGTTGAACACTGTAGGAATATTCAGGTATGGGATATCATGTCCATTTTCTTCAAATTATTCATAATGTAATAATTTATATATAATAATACATGAGGAAAAGTGTGGCATAGGTTTAGCTGAAGGCATATGTATGTTTTTTATTTGACTTTCTCTACATACCTCTCAATGAATGAATGTAGAATTTGTATTGCTACACTTTTATGCAGTGCTCCTCACTTTACCTTAGTTCACGAGCCTCTGGTTAACACTAGTCAATTTAAACTTCTTTTATACAACTTATAACAATTTTCTATTTATCCTTATTTCTGCTCCCATGTTGTGGATGATGTATTGAGTACTCTGATTCTTTTTCCATTTAAAAACTGCCATAGAATCTAAAAAAAATTAAAAAGGGGGGGCTGGGAGAGAAAGAGGGAATGAGAGAAGAAAAATGTCTGCCACAGAGGCAGACAGGGGAGAAGTCAGGGAGAAGGAAAGAAGGAAACTGGGGACATCAATGGCAAAAAAAAAAAATACTGCAAAAGAGTTTTGTACATTGTATGACTGAGACCCAATAATGAGCAACTTTGTAACTATGGGGAGGACATTGCATTAAAACAACCTTTTAAAAAACACAGTGTTTAAATAAAGTTATTTTTAAATTAAAAAATCCTACCCAACGCACCTGACCAAATAAATATAATGATTGGCTATACAATAGGAAATTTTGCTACGAATTTGTTTGCATCACCAAAAAATATGATAAAATATGGAAAGTGGGACTTTAAGAAAGTCATATAATTTTATGCAATATTTAGTATATTTCATTTCTATTAACTTAATTTTTGAATCTGACCATCAAGATGTGAAAGAGCAGATATTCTGAACATTAAACCAGTCATATAACTGTTACTTACTTCCCTTCCCACTTTGAGTTTTTTTTACTAAAGTCTTTAATTTCCAAGATAGGAAGAAATGCCTGCACAAAAGACCCATATACAATAGCACTAAATAAAAACTGAAAACTTACATTTGCAATTTTTGTATTTTATTACATTAAATTCAAAAAGTGTACTTATTTTTTTGCATTGAAATAAATGATCCTTAGAAAAGGAATATCTGGTTGGTACTCTTATTAGAATTAGAAAGAAACACAACTATTTAATTTCAAGCACTTACAAACGCTAATTCATTTCTAAAAACTTAAGTTAGTAGAAATTTATAGAAAACATCAATGGACAAGATAATAGAGAATTTGGAGATTTTCTCAGCAAAATCTGTGGTACTCTTGATTATGGGACAATGAGCTCAGGTAATCTCCCATGTGAAAGCAAAGAAAACAGAGTGGATCACAAAGGAAAGACATTATAAATGACAACTACAGATCATTAGCTTACAACAGTGAATTCTATAGCAGTGATGTGAAATTTTGCAATAGACTGCCTTTTTTTTTTGTAATAAACGGTTACATTAGTGGCCTCCAGTGACCCATAGCTCCTGCAATTCTTACTGTTGAATGGTTTTCTTCACATTGACTATGGATTCAGTTCAGTGATTACTTTTGGGCAAATGAGACATATCCAGTGAAATGCAAGTGAATCTGCATTAATACTTTAATTGGATGGAACCCCTTATCTTACAAAGCTTAGTTTTTCTCCCAATCTCAGCAAATTAACTGAGTTATCTAATTCAACTTCTGTTGGAATTTCTAGTTAGAAACACAGCTACACACGATTAGCAACTCTAACCAGTATTCCTTCATTGTTAGTGCATTCCTATCTGTATCAGATGAGTAATTTCAACTGCATGAGAAGTAGTTTTAGTAAGGTAAAATAAAAATTTTAGTTTTTTAACAATATCATCGTGTGTCACACATGCTTTATACACTTGTCTTATTTTTTTTTTTGCTTCCAGTGAATTTTTTGTCATTCCTTTGCTAATTTGATCAGAGAACTAAATAACTGGTTTTTCCATGTTTCTTAGAGTTTAATATTTCTGATTTTTCTAAGATATTTGGTTTATTTTTAAATTTGTATTATTTTGATATAAAATATAGTAGTAAGATCTTAATGTTTATCGATTTATTAAACTAGTTTCATTTCCCAGCATATAATCTCTCATAGTGAATGTCTCATGTGAAACAGAACAAAATACATACTCTTTTGTAAAAACAGGAATCACACCTTGTCCAACTTCTCTTTTATTTCCTTTTCTAAAACTTTTTGTCTGGTTGTCTTACTCAGAATTGCTCAAGCCTTATTCCTGGCCCTACACACAAGGTGAAAAGGGAAATCAGCCCCCCCCCCCACCAACCTTGGCGGGTGTCCTGCCCCTTAAGGAAGTCGTCACTACCTTGGCTCCACCCTTAAGGAAGTCGTCACTGCCTCGGCCCCACCTCTACCCCTACCTCACGAATCATTGGTGTTATCGTAGCGGAAGTCCAGCCCTCAAGGACTCTTCTTCCCCTCCCACTTCCCATCCTATATAAGGGGGTAACGAGGGACCCACGAGGTCTTTGATTCTGGTGGGAATTCATAGACCCTGACCATTCATAATGGTCAGTATTAAAAGCACTTTTTTAAAGCATCTGCTAGAACTCATAAGCCTCTTCATTTCTTTGCGCCGGGCAGCTAAAATTAGGACTTCCGGACCTTTCATTTTGGCGAGCCACCAGGAGTCCTCACTCATTCTGCCCGGCACAAAGCTATGAAAAGGTGTCTGGTGAGTTCTGATGTGTGTATGTGTGTGTGTGAGCACACTTTGCTTCGTGTCTGTCTTAGTCTGAGATTATGTTGTATTCTGTGTCCAGTGGGAAGCTAGCTTTGTGGTGGCTTGGCTAATGTTATGAGCTCTTTACTCGATGTGGAAACCGAGTAGAAGCAGACTTTGTTTCATAGGGGGGTTAGAGTCCCCCCGGGTGACTAAGGAATCTTCCACCTGATGCGTTTCCAGGTGTGTGTGGTTCCCCATCTGATGCGTATACCAGATGGGCAAGAGGTTGACGAACTTTGGCTGCTTAGGTCACGACCCTGGTGGTACCCCAGGGGTTTAGTAAGAGCAGCTGGAAGACGTTCCGAGCTGCTGAAGAGGTTGTCTGTCTGTGATTTTTGGAGCTCAAGAACTTGGTCATTGGCATAGTTGTCTGTCTAGGATTTATTGTGGAATGCAGAGATTACTTGAACGCATTTTGCTTGGTTATTTGTGGCGCCACGCTGTCTGTTTGTCTGTCTGTTTCTTGTCTGTGTGTTCTATGTTTTTTTTTTTGGTCTGACCACGGGACGCAAGCCCGACCCCCTCTCAAGGGCCGACCCCTGGGGAAAGGGGCCGACCGCCGGTGAGCCCGCGTCTCCCTCGCCCGTCAGTCGTCCCAGCAGCGAAACGCGCAACCCCCGCCGCCCGCGGCGCGGCAAGAGGGCGCCCGAAACCCGCCTAACCCGCTCCCCACCCAACCAGGAAGCTGGCGCATGCAAGGTCCACACTAGGGACTTGGCGGGGGGTGTTGGAACTTGCAAATCCCAGATTTCTCAAATGGCCATCGGGAATAAATTTTCCTGGAGAATTTCTGAACTTTGCAATTCCCCAACTATCCTGCCATGCGTTCAGGCCAAAAAGAGCAACTGGCCGTTTTTTTTCTAGCCGAAAAAAAAAAAATGCTTTTTAACTCACCACGTGGTGAAGAAATTCACCACGCCCCAGGGCAAACTATTGTCCTCCTAGCCTCACCTGGCTGGGAAATGTAGGTCATTTACATATCAAAGAAGAATCTAGCAAATGGTTTGGAAGTCAAAAATTTTTTTTTCTAACTTAAAGGTTTCTTAAAAAAAAAAAATTAATAAGAGGATGTTGCAAATTACTGTTGTTATTTTTGTTTGTTTGTTTTTCGGTGCACGTGAAAATTTTTAGCAGCGAAACCACTGCAAAAAAATGAGTGGCGAAGCTTAAAAAAAAAAAAAAAAAAAGGGGAGGAAAAAGAGAAGAAGCCGAATGGTAGGGCGTTTGCCTTGCATGCAAAAAGGAAAGTGGTGTAAAAAAAATTAAAAATGTGTAATAAAAAATGTGTATAATCAATCTAAATAATTATTAATATGTCTCTAGGTTAAAAAAAATGTAAATGTTTTTAAGCATGTTCTACCAAAAGTAGTAAGTATTCATTCTTTCTGGTTTTCAACATTAATTTGTGTAACGTAAATTCCTGGTGTTTTCTGTTTAGAAAACTAAGTGAATTTCTATATTTAGAATTAAGCATAATTAAAATATTATTTTGCAATTTTTCATTATATGTTACCAAGAACATTAATATTTGTATCACAGGAGGTTTTATAAAATTGGTCATGGTTTTATTTGAAAATGTATAAAATGTTTCGTTGCAGAAAAAAATTCTAAAATTATCTAAGTAATTTAAGTAATATTTGCTTTTTCTCTTCTCCCAGAACCTTTTAGTACCATTTATGTCATGGCATCATGTTGCTTTGCACAGAATACAAGCAAATGGCTTTTCTCTCTGCATGGGGAGTAGTCCTCATGCAAACAGAAAATCAAAAAAAAATTAGTAAGGAAACCCCAAAACCTCTTTTAGAGGAATAATTGGAGTTGAGGCGGTGTGACAAGCAGGCACCGGCGAAAAACTGAAATAAATGGCCTGAGTAAGGAAATTGAAGATTTTCCTAGAAGATCATCACAGCCTGCTCTCTCCCTCAAGCTCAGAAGAGAATTCGAGGTCAGTCTCTTCCAAACCTGGAGAGGAGTGGAACAGACGAATCACCTCTAAAATTCCTGCAAAGGGTGAGATGCCCAGCCAGAAGAACCTCATGCTGAACCGACCAACTCATCAGCCAAACCTGAGTAACTGTGAAAAACCTGCAGTGTCCACAACCTATCCTCAGAAAAGTTCTGTAAGTAATGGGGGTGCCCCAGATGGAGATTTCTCCAACAGTGCTGTATATGTGCAAAGGAAAAAGCCAAGTTATTCAAATACCTGGTAAGGTACAAGGTAAAGGTGGAGAGAAAAACCATTTTTGGTAGCTAATTAAAATCCTAGTGGGCCTAACTTAAAACCCACTTCTTTGAAGTAACTTATGTAAAAATGCTCTTACTAGTTGTATTAAACCAGATCATAAATTGCAAATGCAAATGTTAGTCTAACTGAAGTAACTCAAAACTGTTTATTCATAATGCTATTATGCTTTGTTTTCTGTTAATTAATTTGTGCTATCATTACAGACAATAAGAACAGCTATGCCATTCAAGTTGTGCTATTTACTGCTCCAAGGCCTGAGTGGGTTAAGTAATATTCCCCTGTATAATTAATCTAATCCTTTTCAGGTGTTAAAACTGCAAAAGTGAACCAGTTAACTGCTCCTTTAGGGAAATATGAGATTTCACCCTATCTAAAGATTGAAACTGCAGTCCCCTGTCAGCCTGAAGTAGCTACAGAAAATTGATCTTCGTCCACGTTCCCTCTAATAACTTCTAGGGTAATGAAATCTCTAAAGCAAAATGGTCATCAGAAAAAGCTATAAGGGAAATAAGGGGAAAAGAAAGGCCACAGGAATTAATAAGCCAAGTTAACTACTAAGAATAACATTATGCCTATCTATCCCAGAGGTTAAAGCAGGTAGCAAAAATTATGCTTCTCTTGGTAATGTTAAAAGTAAAACAGTCATTAATAAAAATAAAATTTCTTCATCTCTGTCTAACCCAGTGCAGGAAAGGCAACTGAAGTTTAGGGCTCTCTACCCCAACAGCTGTTTAAGTTGCAAAAATGAAAAAAAGAAAGCAGAAACCTCCTTATTTTCGTTGTGGAATTCACAGCCTATGTGAAAAGAACTGCTGTCAAGGTGAACTGCATGCTTCCTGGGTTCACGCCTTCCATCCAAAACCTGAAAAGTGAAGCACACTGAGGATCCTCTCAAGATACGGGTCTGGCGGGCACACTTCAGCCCTAATGCACTCACTAACTCTGAAAATGCTCTCCCTGGCACTTGCTAAGGAAGGGCTCGAACTGCTTACCTCCGGTCCTCTACTTCCCATGTGTGTGTTTGGGGGGCCAGAATGGGTGTGTAAAGCAAAACCTCAGCCTTTGCCTCCCTCTTGGGGGTGGGGGGAAAATTGGCCTCTGGCTGTCCCTGTCTGACTAGGTAATCTAACCTTTGCTTCTTCTAGCTGTACTTATGTCAAAAGGTAATCCCGTTTAGCTTCAAATCTTCTGTTTGCTACTCATAACAGCACCAAATCTGTAAACCTGGGTCAGGTAAAAGGTACTCAGTGCTTAAAAGTCCTGCCTGCTCCCTCTAGCCCAGGGTATTTACCTCCGGAACGGGTATAAATATGTGGTAAAAATTTGGCTTATGCATCCCAGCATTAGTGCTCCCCAACATTAACATCATCCCAGGAACAGAGCCCATCCCTCTGCCTAGCATACATTTCTTAGGCACTCCTAGGTCTGAGCACTCTACTGGTAGGGCTCAGAAGTTGCAGGTAAATTGGTAACTAGAACTAGCAGGGCTAAACAGAAATAACAAACTCTCACAAAAGTTAATTTCAAATGTGTGGGACAGAATCAAGCACCATCAAGAGTAGCTGGCCAAGATACAAAGCTATTAAATGGTCCCTTATGGTCTTTATGGCATGGAATTCTCCCCTATCTAATACTCCTACTGGGGCCCCTCCTAAGCCTTTTTACTTCTGGTAGCCATTGGCCCATGCAGGGTTAGCTCATGCAAATAATTATGACCAGTAATATCAGAAAGTAAAGGCCCCAAAATCACATTGGCTTCTAGGATTAGAAGCCTCCAGTACAAGAAGTGGGGATTGAAAAGGGAAATCAGCCCCCCCCCACCAACCTTGGCGGGTGTCCTGCCCCTTAAGGAAGTCGTCACTACCTTGGCTCCACCCTTAAGGAAGTCGTCACTGCCTCGGCCCCACCTCTACCCCTACCTCGCGAATCATTGGTGTTATCGTAGCGGAAGTCCAGCCCTCAAGGACTCTTCTTCCCCTCCCACTTCCCATCCTATATAAGGGGGTAACGAGGGACCCACGAGGTCTTTGATTCTGGTGGGAATTCATAGACCCTGACCATTCATAATGGTCAGTATTAAAAGCACTTTTTTAAAGCATCTGCTAGAACTCATAAGCCTCTTCATTTCTTTGCGCCGGGCAGCTAAAATTAGGACTTCCGGACCTTTCAAAGGCAGAGTTCAGACTGGGATCATGTGGGGTTTGGATCATATGGGGATGGGCTATCAAACTCACATAAACTATTCAAAATAAGCATTGTTTCCCTGAATGCTTCTTTTTCCAACTTTTACTTTGAGTCTATGCTTCTCCATGTCAGTGTGTCTTCTGTAGTAGGCAGTAAGTAGATTAAATTTTTTTATTTTGGTTTTATGGGCCACATCCGTTTGATGCTCAGGGGTTACTCCTGGCTAAGCTCTCAGAAATTGCCCCTGGCTTGGGGGGACAATATGGGATGCCAGAGGATCCAACTGTGGTCCTTCCTTGGCTAGCGCTTGCAAGGCAGACACCTTACTTCTAGCGCCACCTCACCGGCTCCAGTAGATTAAATTTTATTTTAATATATACTACTATGAAATGTCCTTTTATTGGATATTTTTCTTACACTTAGGAATAACCTTTCTGTCTGTCTTCAAGGACATATGCATGGGTTTCTGTGAAAAATGCCCAGACACACCTTTTAAACCTTAGAATAAGGTTTAACCTTAACCAGATGTCAACTGATGCCAGATCAATACCCAAGAATTTAAAGGTTGGTATAAAACATAGTTAATATAAATATTAATCTATAATAATTATATTATAATATTATTCCATAATATTTATTATAATAAATGTAATATTAAACTATAGTGACTTTTAGTCTACAGTGACTTATAGTCTCTTTTTGTAGAGACCTGGATGGTGACTGAGAATCTCAAACTGGTGTGGGTCTGATAGAAGACTGGAGTCTCATTTACAATTTGTGATGGAACAAACCATCAAGTGTTTATAAAGAGCAGAAACTGGCAAGCTCTGGAATGGCAAGGATCACATAAGACACTGAAAGTATAATATTCAAATGCATTACTTTGAGTCTATGAAAATTCTTGTGTCTGGAGAGTAGAATTTGCTTGCTAGCAGACAGATGTAAACTTTTAGGGGGTAATTAATTTTTAGTTTGAAAAAAGCAAGAATTGACAATAATTGTTGCCAATAATTATCTCCCAAATACCAGCTGATGCAGTTATTTGATATGAATAGATGAAGATTTGTCCTCAAGGCAGATTTCTAACAGAGATCCACCATTGTTACTATTCGCAGGTTGTAAAAGGTCACTAAAATGATGATGGCCACCAGGCGGTGGACCATGCATAGGCATCTCCATTAAAGGGGCAATTTAGTGGGCCCATCATATACTGAATTTTCCTGGAGCAGATAACTCATTCACCCCAAGGAGTATTTAACCAAAAGGCCTGCTGTGGAAGATTTTACTCCTGAGTCAATCACTGGAAGTACTTCTGAAGTTCTTATTATGGTACTGACATTATATTACATTTATATTATTTGGCCTTAATAATTAATTCTCCCTTCAGCTGATATTCACAGACAAAATATAGCCTTGATTAAAACTCCTTTACCTGGATAATATTTAGCACCAAATCAAAGACAATATTTTTCTCTCTCTTCAAAGTGCTCTAGCATCCTCAGTTTGTGGGACGCAAGGGCGTAGCTAGAATGCAGATCCTGGGCTATTCACTTTTCTCAGAAAATGAGAGCTACACCTTAGTGGATTTAGCTCTTTCTTTCACTTGAAATCAATAATAATAGAGACCTCCCAGTGAAGCTAGAATTCCTAATTTTTTTTCTAATTCTCACTAATCCCTTATTTTGCAACTGAAGTTAGTTTGCAAAGAACTGCTTTGAGTAGTGACCATCTCCTTTGTCACTCAGAATTCTTATTGCTTACACCCATAGCTTTATGTATTGTTTATTGTTAAACTCTGCTTTGTAAACATTCTTCTCAATACCTATGACTGACTTTTATCCCTTATATACTACTAGCTTGGAGATTAAAAATCTGTAACATGCTTGCCGGAACGTGTTTTCCCATACATTCACTGTGTGGTATCATTTTCTTCATTACTTCATATTTCACCACCTGGGTATCCACTCTCCTCAAAGAGGACTGAAAAGAAGCCCTTTAATGCATCCGGAGCCAGCCCACGAGATCTGGCAGACCAAAGTTAGTCTAAACACACCAGGGTCTGAAAAATCTTTTGATTGTATCCTATACATTTAAAAATATATATCACACTTCTTTGATTACATAATTTCCTCATTTATTTTTATCTACTTATTGAGACATATTCATAATGGATTTTTGGCCTAAAAGGTTTCATCAATAATCCCTTCACAGATGTACATTTCCTCCACACATGCTCCCCCCACCCACCACTTAGCCTCTTTAGTTAGGTTGAGTCCAATATACAATGATTTTCTGAGGCATAATTGCAAATGGGATTTTATTTAAAAAAACAACATCTCGGGGCCAGAGAGATAAGTGGTAAGTTGTTTGCCTTGCATGCAGAAGGATGGTGGTTCGAATCCCAGCACCCATATGGTCCCCGAGCCTGCCTGGCGATTTCTGAGCATAGAGCCAGGAGTAAACCCTGAGTGCTGCCGAGCGTGACCCAAAAACCAAATAAAAAAAAAAAACTTTTTCTCTTTTGTTATTTGTATTAGTAAATCCATAGACTTGCATATATTAAAAATGTAACATGCCATTTTACTTATAGAGATTATTGATTTGTATAGCTTTTTTTTGTAGACTATTTAGAATTTTCTAAATAGAAGTTATAAATAGTGAGAGCTTGTAATCTTTCTTTTCTATATGAATACACTACTATATTTTTAACCTTTTCTATTAATGCTGCTGTGATGTGTACCAATCTCTGGGGTGTGAGGTGGTACCTCATCGTTGTTTTGATTTGCATCTCCCTGATGATTAGTGATCTGGAGCATTTTTTCATGTGTCTTTTGGCCATGTGTATTTCTTCTTTGTCAAAGTGTCTGTTCATTTCTTCTCCCCATTTTTTGATGGGGTTAGATTTTTTTTCTTGTAAAGTTCTGTCAGTGCCTTGTATATTTTGGAGATTAGCCCCTTATCTGATGGGTATTGGGTGAATAGTTTCTCCCGCAATTTTCTTACTTAAAAGAAAAGAGTTAAAAGTTAGATTAACTGTAGATTTTATTTGTTTGTCTTGGAGTCACATCGATAATGAGGATATTATTTTGGCAAAGCTAAGTAAAGAATCTGGTTTGGCCACATGCAAGGCAAGAAGCACCCAACCCGCTGTACTATTGCTCCTGCCCCTTCTGTAGATTCTAGATAGGAGAACCACAACATTGACTTTGAGACTTATTCCTGTCTCTGTATTCAGCAATCACACCTGGAAATGCTCTTGGCACAATATGGTGTGCCAAAAAAAAAAAAAAAACCTAAAAGGCAAGAGTACCTGGAATGTACTGCCCTTCTAGCTCTTGAGTATAGATTTAAAGCTTTTCTGACCAACAAAATTTTGTAAGATATAGCTACATAAACACATTCAAAACTTCACACTTAAATGCATGTATTAGTTTACTTTAGAAATTTACTATAAAAATGAATAAGTTGTGTGGTATAAAATGCTAACAATTTTATAAACAGAAATTAATACATAGACTGAAATAATGGATGTGGCTGGATCATATTTTTAAAAATGCATCTTTTTCCACTGTAAAGACAAATAAGGAAAAAAATCAGGAAAGAATTAGTGTCAGTGATTGAGAAAGTGTTTCTCTGGATAAAAGAACGAACCCTTTTTATGATTGGGGATGGACTTCTTTGGGGTAATACTTAATATAGAGCAAGATCTCCCCATTTTCTTTAATATTTAAAAAGATTTTAGGGTAAGTAGTTCCATTCCTACTCACATTTCTAGCAGACAATGTGCAGTGCAAATAATTTCATGACTCTTAAAGGATATATGGAGATAATCCATTTAGGTAAATACTACTGAAATGGAGGGAAAGACTGAAGAAGTAAAGGTGTCATTAATAAAAGTGGCCTTGTAATCATTGAAAGGACTGTTTCATTTTTGAGTTAAATACTAAATAGTGTATTTAAATGGAATATTCTGGATCTACCTTGGCACCATATGGTGTGCAAAAAAAATATTCTGCTGATTCTACCTTGAGGTGAAAAACTATAGAGCCTGTGAGTTTTTCTTTTTATTTATTTATAACTTTTGAAGTACAAATATTTACAATTTTGATGAAATCTAGATATTCAGTTTTAATTTTATTGAACAGGCCTTTTTGCTATATATATGTGTGGCCTCATCCCCCCATTCTTCCCAGGTAACTTGATCTTACCTGCAAGACCCCACCCATTCCTGGGAGGCATCTTGGAAAGGTTAAATAATGCTTTGACCAGACAAGATTAGGGCTTGGTCTTTTGCCAGGATGGAGGTTGGAGGGAACATGGATGAAATAAGTAAGATGCAGGGCTAGCTAAGTATGGCATGCGTAAATGGTTAGCAGCCACATCTGTTGGCCAGGGCAATAAAGATGTTATTTCTCTGGAAGCCTACCTGTGAGTGAGTTCAATACCCTTCGCTTTCCTGGACCCAGACCCTCCGGTTAATGGGGGTTGGAGCCATGTTGCCGGGGCCAAAGAACAAAGGCCTCCATTCACCATCCAAGGCCATCTTAAGGGCTTAATGCAACATCCACATATATGTTTGTATATATATAAAATAAGTATTTACTTATTCCATCATTGGGAATATTTTATGTATATTTTTAGGTTTTGCTCTTTTATTTAGAGATATACTGTATTTAAAATTATATTTTAATGCGTGATTTGAAGAACTATTCTTATTTAATCTTTTTACAGGTAGATATAATATTGACAGTGAAAAATGTGAAAAAGACAAGTTCTATTCACCATTTGTTACCTTAGTAACTTTGTAAAAAGGTATTCGAATTCAGGGCCAGGGCTTATTTCTGGATTCTAGTTCCATTCTATTGATATGCTTGTGACATATAGATTTGGTGATTTCAGCTTTATAAAAGCTTTTGAATTCAAGAATAAAATTGTGTTCATTTTCCCCTTTTTACAAGATTATTTTTGGGTATGATGAGTTTGTTGTACTCTTGTAAATGTCTGCTCCCAAAGTGAAAAGGAAGACTCTCATGCCCTAGAAGAAACCAATACTTTGTTGCTACTGATTTGCTCTCAGCTCTCCCTCCCTCCACCTCTCTTCACTGTGGACCTTTGCTTGCTACCAGGTTCTGTTTCTGAGAAGTCCCCCTCTCAAGGATACTTCCTAATATGTGATTGCTAGGAGCCGTTTTTCAGACTCTATAAGGCCAAATCACAGATCTAAGTGGTGTTCCGAATTTTACACACACCCCTGACTATTTCTAAAGATTTAAAGGGGATATGTATACCTCTGAATATTCCTTTATATATGTTTCCTTAACAGCTATAAGCCTTATTGAATATCCTCTTATATAGAGACAATTTCTCCCATTGTTTTTCTGTTTTGTTTTGTTTTGTTTTGTTTTGTTTTGTGATATGTTCAATAAGGAATTCTGGTAGAAAAGTTTGTTTAGAGTTCACGTAAGAACCAAGTTATGAGGATTGTTGGACTTGTTACCTTGGACCCCATATGCACCAATAATACATTGTAGCATTTGTTCCTTTTTGCATAGGCACATTAAAATGGGAAAATGTTACATATGCAAGCACATTCTTATCTAATAGAGAAAGGAACATACAAATCTTAAAATGCATTAGGGCCTTACATCCTGAACATTGTAATAATGACTACTTGGCTTAGGCCTCAGAACAAGGGACATTTTCCATTCACGCCTGAACCATGAACACCATTTAAGGAAACCATCACAGTTTTCTATAACATCACCAGGAAGCAAACCTCTATCAAAGAAGACATTACTGCTGTCCTGGCAATGACTTACTCCAAAGAGGTTTCTTTTTAACACCCAGGCGACTTAGCAATAGCAACAACCTGCTTTCAGGGCAGAGCTCTCCACATTGCTCTCTTATGGTAAAATGAAACCAGAAGACGTTCCACATAATTCTGACTAAGCTGTAGAATTTTCACAGAAACCAGGATCTCTAACTACAGAAACCTGACAGCAACAACTCCGATTGTATGAAAAAATTTTACTGGGACCACAGAGAATGACTCAGGAACCCAGATGCCTGGAACCCAGAGTTGGTCTCGTGCCAGAATATTTCAGGGATAAGGTTTCCCTGTATTTAGGCCAATGTAGGGACTCTGTGCTGTTAAATCCTTTGTTGGGTGTTTGTGAATCCACGAATAATCCCCAGAATGAGAAATTACTTCCCATCCCCTTGTCCCCTTTCGGAGGGAGATCTTGGTAATATTTATCCTCAGCAAATAATAATCCACACAGACAAGAAGGTTAGGGTGTAAAAGGTTGGGCAAAGAGAGAGAGTCCTTTTACAGCCTGCTCCCAGCTCTCGCAAAAAGACCCCTTCTTCCCTGTCCATCAAGCTATTTATTGCCAACTCCACAGCGCCCCCACCTGGAAGGTCTAGGTGGGGCAATAGTCATAGAACAATCCTAGGGAAATATTTTTATATACAACAATTCCAAGAATAATCTTATCGGGGCCGGAGAGATAGCATGGAGGTAAGGCGTTTGCCTTTCATGCAGGAGGTCATCGGTTCGAATCCCGGCGCCCCATATGGTCCCCTGTGCCTGCCAGGAGCAATTTCTGAGCCTGGAGCCAGGAATAACCCCTGAGCACTGCCAGGTGTGACCCAAAAACCAAAAAAAAAAAAAAAAAGAATAATCTTATCGAAATATTTTCATATACTACAGGCCAAGGCTTTTTTTTTTTCTTTCTATTTCTCCCATATTTTTCTGGGCCTAGCAAACAACACTGCTACACACACACACACACACACACACACACACACACACACACAACACACACCTTTTTTATTGTATTTTTAAAACTCTTATCTTTAAAAAAAATGTGTCGTAAGATAGCATAACAAAAAGAAATGTACATTTAAGGACATATACAGTTCTATAATATTTCAAGCTTGAAAATAAGTTTTTAGTAATATATCATTAAAAATTTAGGGCTGGCGCGGTGGTGCTAGAGGTAAGGTGTCTGCCTTGCCAGCGCTAGCCTAGGACGAACCGCTGTTCGATCCTGCAGCTTCCTATATGGTCCCCCTAGCCAGGAGCGACTTCTGAGTGCATAGCCAGGAGTAACCCCTGAGCATTACCAGGTGTGGACCAAAAATTTAATTGTACAAGTATATTTAAAAGTTAATAATTGCTAATAATTAAATTAAAATAGTTTTCTAAAATTCAAGGCATTATGTCCTTAATCTAATTTAGTATCAATTGTGATTTCTTTCTATATAAACAGATATTTCTTTTTAAAAAACACAGTTACAATGGCATTATAAAATTACCAAAATAATAGATATTAGAGACAATATTTGGTAATCAGTAATCTTAGAGATTGCAAAATTTCAATTAGCAATACTTTAGGAAGCACTATATTTACAAGTATCACTTTTTTTAATTTAAATTAATCAAAACTAATAAGTACATGTTACAAATTAATAAATATTAAAATAGATGATTTATGAAATATTTGTTCCTAAGATAAAATTGATTTACAGCATTTCATATTTATGAAGTTAAAAAAGTACATACAAAAACATATATGTCTAAATGAAATAAATAAAGAAACATTTAGGACTATGTAAGTTATTTAACAGCTTTCTTTTAATTAAATATTGATATTTTCTTATTTTTCTCTTTTTTCTTTTTGGAATGGGGCGACATCTTATGGTGTTTATATCTTATTCCTAGCTCTGTACTCAGGACTTACTGGTGGCTCTTCATGGCTTGAACCGTGGTCAACTGTATGCAAGGCAAGTATATTTCTTGTCTTTAAAATCAAGGACATGTCCAAATGAGAAAGATTAGGGTATATAAGATTACGTATTAGGTTTTAGGTATATAAGATTAGGGTATATAAGATAATTTATTGTGAAGACACAGCATTGAGAAAGCTAAGAAGACACATTGTATTCATATACTTTAAAACTCTGTCACTGAAAGGGTGCAATGGTAAAGGATGGTATTCACTGTATGACCAAAACCCAACAATGAATATTTTTGTAACCACAGTGCTTAAATAAAGCAAATAAAAATAATGATTGTTGGGGCCCGAAGAAAAAGCACAGCGGTAGAGCATTTGCCTTGCATGCAGCTGATTCAAACAGATGATGGTTCAAATCCCAGGATCCCATATGGTCCCTTATGCCTGCCAGAGCGATTTCTGAGTGCAGAGCCAGGAGTAACCCCAGAGTGATGCCAGATGTGAACCAAAATAAACACAAAAACCAAATAATAATAATAATAATAATAACAACTGTGTCTATATATATAATAGATTAATTGATAGCTAGAAATAATAGACAAAATTTTGGATGAAAAAGTTATAATCAGTTGTATTATACTTCATGACTTTTTTAAATTAAAAAACAGTCTAGAAATAACATAAGCATAACACAAGACAACAGTATTGGTTATTGTAAAAATATACTAAAATAAACACAAAAATATCATTTCTAAAAATGTTCTTGCATGATAGAAATTATTCCTAAAATAAAATATAAATTAAAAAAATAAAGTTTCTAATAAGAAAAGAAAAAAAAGAAAAATAAATAAAGTTCTACTTTTTAAAAGTTATTTATTTGTATGTAATGAACCTTCAGATCTAGTTAAGATATGATATTGGTAGCATAAATTCAAAACATGATTTTAGCCTTATGAAAGTCTCTTTTACAGAAAATTTATTTTTAGTTTGCATCTGAACTTAATTATAGAACTTTAGAAGGTAGTCATACTTACACATTAGTAAATAGAAAAGAAAACCTTAGATTTAAAATTTTCAATTTGTTTGCTGTCCTTTGTACAAAATGGAGCAAATTAATATTAATACATTATGATTTGTACCAATGTTTCAGAGGGTCCCATAAATATTTTTACCCATTTTAAGGTAAATAAACTTAACTGAGAAAAATAAGTAAAAATTTGAAACATTTCTTTTAATATATAAGAAAATAAAAGATGGCAAAAAGGTCTACAGCCATACCACCCTGAACGCGCCCGATCTAGTCTGATCTCGGAAGCTAAGCAGGGTCGGGCCTGGTTAGTACTTGGATGGGAGACCACCTGGGAATACTGGGTGCTGTAGGCTAAAGAAAAGAAAAAGAAAAAAAAAGATGGTAAAAGGACTTCTAAAACATTGCTTTTAGAGATGCTTTTAATTTCATGACTGCTGCTTGTATTGTGTCAGAAAACCTCCCACACAATACTCATAAATCCATCCTTAATTTAGAAAAAAAATGTTAATATATGTCAGATTAAATTTTAAAAACAAACTTTTCTATTTTGAGATCCAGTGATTATGTTTTTGTATAAACCTATACAATTATATAAATATCTTACAGAAGTTACTTATAACTTCTTCAGCTACTATATTGCCTTTTCTTTATTGACAAGTTGAATATGAAGTAAATATAGATATTTAAGTTGCTATAGAACACATAGATTTAATTTCTCTCTCCCCAATTGTATTGTTAATGTACTCAGTATTAAAAAATTGATTTGTATTTAATTGATGGTGAGAAGCAATCATTTCAACAATTGTCAAGATTATAGTTTTGAAAAATATTTCTAAGAGTCATTGTTTCTTCAACTGACATAATGAAGATCATTAGTTACAGAAATAAAAATCTTTTTTAGATGAAATTATACCTAATGATAATGCAATTTTGCTTACACTACAGAATTTAATATCTAATATATAACAGGATACTATCATAATAAGGAAATTCAGTTTTCTAGAGCAATAGTATACATTTAGTTACTCCTCCTGATCCTTTGCTTTAATCAGAGCTGCTTTGAGAGTTAACTAAACTTTAACACATGTGTTTTAAGACAAGTATTCTTTTCAGAGCTAATTATAATATTGGTAATGATATATGCTGTTTATGTCCACAAAATTAGAAATATCACGGTGTAAAAGAAACAATAACCTTTCCATTAATACTCATTTTTGTTAGCTCATCTTAAAGAAAACATATATCTATAGCTTTAGAGTAGGACCAAACAAAATCCTTTATCAGTATTTAGCAATGTGGTTTAATTGGGTCAGAGTCTATACTTATGTACTATGCTTTTCTCTGTCTAATTTACTTGGATTTTAGTCTTTTTCTGTTTTACTTTTATTTGCTGATAATTTAGTTTTGTAGCTAATCCTTCTTACAAGCACTCAGAGCTAAATAAATTTTAATCCTCTCATAGATCATTAGGTTAGTAACAAAAATAAGGTCATAGGACATATCAGATAGATTGTACATTGGGTAAGGTGTGGCTTTCCATTTGATCCCTGGCACCCTTTTAATCTCTGAACTTTGCCAAGGGTATTTCCCTAGAATAGTCTGGCATAATCCCTGTGCACTATTGTGACCCCAAAACACACACACACACAAAGTAATACCCTACCTGAATAGTTATGTTAAGCTTTAATACTTCAGTGAGTGAGATAAGTAATCAATACATAATCTTATTTCAAGGAAGCAATTAACTAATCAATTATTATTTTATGTATATTTTCATTTAGACCTATTTAATCGACTAAATATCCTACTTCTTTGGAAGTATGTCAATAATGGCTCAGCATATTTATTTTTGTTTTGAGAAATCCTTTCCAAGCTAAAGTGAACTTACGTCATATAAATCAACACATTTTTATCAAAATGTCTGTATATTTTCACACCCTTTCACTATTTTTTCTTAATAAACATGTTCTAAAGTGAAAAATATTCAGTCTGTTCTATAACTCACCGGAATAATCATTCTAAATTTGAAATGATGAACTTTACAGGACTTCCTCTCCCGGATGTTAACTCTAGTGTACTTCATCTTCCCTTACTAAAATATTATGTTATACTCCAATAAACATATAAATTTTAATGTCCCAAATTACTGCTTTTTAAAGGTGGAGGACTGAAGTCACACATAATATTATTCAGATGCGCTCTTAGTTCTATGCTTAGAAATTTCTCCTAACGGTACTGGGTAACTGAACCCAATCCTTTTATAATCAAACTGTTTGCTAATAATTTGATCAATATACCTTGCCCACTGACATTATATTATTATTATTATTGTTGTTGTTGTTGTTTGAGGCCCCACCTAATAATACTCAGAAATTACTTCTAAAATTCTCAGAAGACCACATGTATTGCTGAGGATCAGATCTACAGTGTACACGTCAAGTGCATTACTCTGTACTATATTTCTGGCTTCAGCATTTTTTTTTATAAATTCTCAAAATATCTCTAACCTGGAACTTTAGAACTACCTTTAATATGAAGATAACACAGCTACCTCACTATTCATTGATATGTATCATGTGTTGGCTCATAAATCTCTCATATTATCTCACATTCCAAAGTAGTTTGTCATATGTATATAGTGTCCTTAAAACAGAGGACTGCAAAGAAAGAATAACATTCTTTAACCCACATGTACATATAGGAAGAAGCGACTATCTGAAAATTCAGAAGACCTTCTCTCTAACTAAACACTAATCTGCTGACACTAAATCTGCTCTTTAAAAAACACAAAATTTGTAACAGTTTGATCATAGATTTCACATTTTCCAAAGCCATCAAAAATCAATGTTTTTTTAGACCAATGTTGTTTGATTATAGTAGCTAAAAACAAAGACAGATTTCACCTCACAATGAAACTAATTATAAAACACAAATATTACTATTTGAGCTTAGGGTTTCATAATACTTACAAATATAGTCATAGTAGGGCAAATTGTATAGAAAAACTGACTAGAAATATAATAACTATAAATTCATATAAAAAGCATAGAAATTTTAAAGTGATGTAGCTTAAAAAGTACCATTTCAATTTCTCTTTCTAGACTTCTCTGAATATGATAGAGAGAATAAATGTGCTGTTAAAATAACACAAAGAAGAAATAGTTAATTGTGGAATAAATATTTGATAAACCATTTTTAAACTTTTGAAAGTAAAGATTTCCTTACTACTTTATTTTAAATTGATAATTTGTGAGTGCTTGAAAGAGCTGATAATTAAAGTTGCACTTCAGTGCAAGGTTCATTAAGTCAGACAGGAAGAGATAAAAGCAAATGTGTTTTCCATAGGTGGTTCTTTTATTTTTTCTAAAAGAGTTCAATCTGATTCTAATTTTGTGAGCTAATGTTTAATGCAGTATGCTATTTCTGATGAAAAATCATTGACTTTTATAATGAAAATCGCAGCAATTAGAAAGATGTATAAGTAGAATATGCAAATAATGAATAAGAGTAATGAAAATTAAGAAAAGTACAGAAGGAAAACCAAACATTTCTAAGGTCATATAAAATGGAAAGTGGTGTGGAAAATTACAAAAATGTCATAAAAAAAACAGAAGTAAATGGTAAAAAATATTAGCAAAAACCATATAGAATAAAAACAAAATTGAAAGACACAAGAAAACTAGTTTTTGCATGTATTTTTTTCCATTTTACTCCTTCAATTCACAAGATTCAGACTTTTGTAAAAAGTTCTTATTACTTATC
This sequence comes from Suncus etruscus, assembly GCF_024139225.1. Taxonomy (NCBI): domain Eukaryota; kingdom Metazoa; phylum Chordata; class Mammalia; order Eulipotyphla; family Soricidae; genus Suncus; species Suncus etruscus. The sequence continues at coordinate 53,987,822 of NC_064863.1, read as the reverse complement.
TTTGAAAACCTCCAAGATTTTACACTATTTAATTAATAATTTACACTCATACACACACACTAGCAGAAAGCTATACAGTTTAGGAATATTTTTTGATGTTTGGGTCACACTCAGTGGTGCTTGGGGATTACTCCTGGCTCTGTGCTCAGTTTCATTACTTGCAGTTTGTTGCATCGTTGACATTATCTGGTCTATTCGTGGCTTATTCCGCAGCAAAGGACTATACTTTATCTGCCATTTCAGGCCCTGTTCACAGAGGTATTTTGCAGAAGGTCAGCAAGCAGCTCAGTAACAGGATGTGGGTTGTCGGTTTCTGAAACAGAACAGCAGTTAAAAGGATGTGCTAGCTGGTCAACTGTTAAACATCAGAAAAACATGTTTGTTAATTCGGTATTAGTCTATTTAACTAATTACCCATTGTGTATTGGAATCATTCTTTGTGTACTGAGCTCCTTCCCCCTCTTGCTCATTTCCTCCTTTTATTCTATATAAATCATGAACATGCTCAATATAGTTGGAACTACTCTGACAGAATCCCCATCATGTTTTGAATATTTGTTAGCACTTCAGAGAGACATCTCTTTCCCCTCAACCCTTCATAAGACTGTCGCTTGTGAAGATAATTTGCTGAGGAGGCCTCACTCCCCAGAGTTTGAACGGTGACGCTGGATTTGGCAGCTAGGTCCACTACCAGGTCCAAAGAAAGACCCCAACAGCAGTTGGCAGTTTTGGGGATGCTTTCACACTGTACTATCTCTCCAACTTACAGTCTATACTATTTTATGTTTACTTTAGTTTGATATAGGGAAATATATGATTTAAACCATAAGGTCAATTTCTAGCGAGAACAATGAAATTGTTCGTGCAAAGCAAGCACTTACCCTCTGTTCTATCTTTCTGGTTCCTAATACTTTAAATTTTAGTTTACAAATTAGACTTACTGTCCCCAGAAACTGATATAAGGATAAAGCATTGCTTAACTGTGTGTTAAGTAAACTCTGCATCTATATTTCTTAATGTCTTTCAATACTATGAATGTAGTATTTATGATAGTTTGATTACTATCCATATTTTATATATATTTAGTACATTTTTTTCTTCCTATCAATGCTCATGATAACATGAGTCAAGCTACTTCTGGCTGTCAGATTAAAACATTTTTCATTTCTGACAGGTTTTTACTCAGAGAACACTTCCGTGAATTGCATAATTCAACCCCCAAATCATTTGATTTATAGAATGGTCTTATTTCATACAAATGCATTTATATCTTTTTTTTTTTAAGATGGAAACACATGCAAGGCATCTCCAGAGTATACACTTAATTCTTTGTTTTCTAATCCATGGTATGACTGAAGACTTGTAGCTTTGGTTTTTAGAGATAACCCTGGAGTTGTATTTTGAATTACTATTCATTCTTAGAGTCAGTAATTGCTGCAGTGTAAATGCAGATAATACTTAGCTACTTTTATTGAAATGCTTATATTTAAGCCTGCACAGATATGTAAATTGCCAATGCTCAAGTGGGGGCCATAATAAAACAACTCAGCTTTAATGTGCAATTTAACAGAGCTAATAAATTATGATCACTTTTTTTTATTTTACACCGTTAAATGGTTTAATTTTGATATTAATTCAATTATTTAATTTTAATTTAAAATTACACTGTCTTGAAAAATAAAGTTTTACTGTATTTATAGTAAGTTGTAGAGTATAAAACTAAAAGTTTTCATATTATAGTTGAATTCTGGTTTGGATATTATATTTTCTTCATTCAGTTGATGATATCACTCTATGATCATGAAACTAGTTCTTTGATAGGCTTGTGGAAATAAATTATTTTGTAATAAAATATACTAGAAACTGAAAGAACAAAGCTCTCATACATTTACATATATAATAGTCATATTTATGTTTTAATATTATATTCCTTAAATTTGAATATGAACATTTTTAAATCACAGTGCCTAGATACAATTTAAAAAATATTAAGAAAATCTCATTTTAATTTCAACCTGCAAAATACTGTATAGGCTCTGCATAATTTTCAAACTCTAAACTTTATTTGTTCTTTACTTATGTAGAAAAAATATTTTAGTGGTACAATTTTATCACATAAATACTTATTTTTTCACACTATGCTACTACCAAAGTCACAATATGCCTTTATTGCAAAACATAAGACTGCTTCACTTTATCATCTCACTGAGATCTTTTGAAATACTCAGTTTTATTATCATATTTTAGAGATTGTTTTGGTTGTCACATTTTTCTGGGGCTACACCTAAATTTCATACATCACTCTTTTCTTCCAATCAAAAAATATTCTCCTGTATGCTATTGTAGCAAAGATGATTTGGTCTTTGTCTTCATTAATTCTGCTAAGTAACCTCCATATGTTATTTTTGAGTATAAATATTATATTCATTAGCTCTGTAACTGAAGACTGAACTAATCACTTATATTTTACTCATGGTCAAAGTTATTTTCTCGATATTTTTATTTCAGTGAGAATCATTAGAACTGTTTCTTTCTGATTTCAGAAAGTGTACACCATTCTTGAGATTCTTTATAGGCTTTTATCCATCAGTGGGGTGAATTCCAGTCTCCTAATTTTGTCTGTTTCTATGCCATGGTCTTATATGGAAGATTGTTTTCAAAGAAACTAGGGTTTGGGTTATCTTTTACTGTCTTCTTTTTTTTTTTTTTTTTTTTGGTAGGTTGTGGGTGGGAAGGTGTATTGGGCCACATTTGATGGCACTCAGGGCTTACTCCTATCTCTGCTCAGGGATATCTTCTGGCAGTGTTATGGATTCAATCAGTGGTGACTGTGTACTGTGCAAATACTTAACCCCTCAGGTATCTCCACAAAGTGATTCTTAATTGCAAATGCCAGCCAGCATTTGTAGTGTTAAAGTTAAGTGAACCTAATCAAGTCTGTGTTTTGTAGTCTTGAGCTCTTGCTGATCCCAGATCCTATGATAGCAACTGTAAGTTCAGAATTATAATTTTTAGAGAGAAGCTATAGTGTCCTTTGTTTAGAAAGCCTGGACTTGGAAGTTCAATTTTTATTTTTTGTACAAAATAAACCTAGGGGCATGAGCGGCAGCTCAAGCAGTAGGGTGTTTGCCTTGCACATGCAAACCTAGGACAGATCGAGGTTCGATCCCCTATATGCTCCCCCAAGCCAGGAGTGATTTCTGTGCGCATAGACAGAAGTTTTCGCTAAGCATTACCAGGTATGGTCCCCAAAAAAAAACAAAAACAAAACAAAAACCCTAGAAATTAAGTTTCCATATGACTCAGTAGTAACTCTGAGAAGAATTTATTTATAAATATATTTTAAAGAATTATATAAAAATGAAAATAATTTCTGGGTATGCCCAAGGTTGTTGTCACCCAGACAGGGATACTCAATCAAAATTCAGGTAAAAATGATTTGCAATAAGAGTAATGGACTTCTTGGTAATGACTATTGCATACATTAAAGCAAACACATTTGGGTGCTAATTAAAATTTCAAGGTTGTGATCACCTTGTGGAAGTATCTGGTGACCAAGTTACAAACCTAGGCAATTTGGTTTGAAAACTCTAGGTAAAACAAACAAACAAACAAACAAAAAACCCAGTAATTTAATTTCTCAGATCTCCAGAGTCCTTATACATATATGTGCTGTAATTTTGTGCTGTCTTGAAATCTAGAGATTTCCTGTAAATTTTTACTGGTGAGGGCAATGGTTCATTTGAATGGATCTGGGCTACAAAAGGGGCTTCAAGGTATAAATGCTTTGGATCTATTAAACTATGCTATGTTTGTGAATATTTAGTTATACACTAGGGAAACTCTTGTTGGGGTAGATCTGAAAGGAATCAGGGGGCATCTGTCCAATTTGAAGATAGAACATACACTCTGAGACTTTCAAAAGTTCCAGATGACGAGGAAGTGGGGTATGTAGTCAAGCCTCTTTAATAGACATGCTTTGGGAGGTCCACAGACTGCTTTTAGCAATAGGGTTGTAGATCATTGGCTAGCAGTAAAATAAATCGCAGTATAGAATTATCTGCCAGGAGTGCTCGCTTTGGCAGCACATATACTAAAATTGGAAGGATACAGAGAAGGTTAGCATGGCCTCTGCGCAATGATGATACGCAAATTCGTGAAGCGTTCCATATTTTTTAAAGAGGCAGAACATGGAAAAAAATATCTGCCAGGAATAATCTTTCTTGCTCATTGAATCTTGATGCAGATAGTTTAGGTTTTTGTTTTATACAGTGCAAGTATCCTTAGGACTTCATTTGAGTTTTTGTCAGCAAGGTTATAAGAGGTTATGAAGTAATTCTGCAACTTGGTTATTTGCTATAAAATCTTGCTTTCTATCCCAGTTTTTATAAGATTCTGATTTATTGTAGGATGAGGGTCCCAAGAGTTTGACACCATCAATCCCCCAGAATAAAGTTCATAACTCTAGGTCTTTTGATTGCTAGTGACCCAGGACGAGATTGCTTTCTTGCCTCCTAAGTATTTAGAGGTTATCTTTGGGTTGCTCTTTATGAACATTTTGTTAATCTGAATTTTTGCTGTTTTTTACATAATTTGATTCATGTTTATTGAAAATGCGCCATGATCACAGGATGGAATAAAAAAATTTGAACCTATTTGCCTTCTTGCTATTTATTTATTTTCTTGATTAATTTTAAGAACTTATTAATGTGTATATATATATATATATATACACACACACACACACTGTTAATATAAAAAGTTAAATAGGGGCCGGAGAGATAGCATGGAGGTAAGGCGTTTGCCTTTCATGCAGAAGGTCATCGGTTCGAATCCCGGCGTCCCATATGGTTCCCTGTGCCTGCCAGGAGCAATTTCTGAGCATGGAGCCAGGAATAACCCCTGAGCACTGCTGGGTGTGACCCAAAAAACACACACACACACACACAAAAAAAAAAGTTAAATAAAATAAACTAAGATTACAAATACAGATTCTAAAAATCTGTTAAATATAATACATTTTTATGAAATATAAATAATAATAAGTAATAAAGATAAGATTTTATGGAAAATTTTTAAATGTAGTTTAACATAATTTTACATATAAAATCATAACTAATTTCAGAAAATTTCAATAATAATTTTATAAAATCTTATGCATCTTTATATTACATACAGATATAAGATATATATACATTTGTGTTAGGGGGTTACAAAAATGTATAACCAGGCATTACTCAGAGTTTGCTCCTGAAGAGACTTAAGGAAGTTGTTTGGAAGAATGGTGTCATTTGGAAAAATCCACATTGTTCTAAAATTGTGAAAAATTCCTGTGTGAAAAGTGTGTACTATATAGTTCTTTGAGTTACTTCCACAGTCACATCCAAATATTTATTCTCATTTAATGGATAGACTGGACAAATAATATTGATATCGCTATTTCAACCATTTGTCACTTAAGTTATACCGTAATAAAGTAGGATCTCTTAGTAAAGACTAGCCCAAATTACAGGTGGTAAAAGGTGTTTGAGCATAAAACAAGAGTAAAATAAATTAATAGGTTCTGAAAGAATGTTTGATATAAACAAAAAGGAGCTTTTATTTTAACATTAATGATTAGAATTTTTACAATCCATGACTGTCATGAACTTCTTTCAATTTTTAAGTAGACATTTCTGTGGTTTTTCTATTTTAACTGGTGCATAATTAAGTAAATATCAAATTAAATATTTTTCTCCCTTTTATAATTGAAATGTTTTCCATAAAATCAATACATAACATTTAAGTACAAATAATTAATTACATTAATACACAAAATTGTTACTATGCCTGTCCTAATTACTACATTGTGAACTGTGCCTGTGAAGGAGTAGAGGAAAGGACAATTAGTCATTTAAGCATTTATTCATGCTGACCACTTGGTACAATGTAGCATATTAAATTTTTAAGGTAATTTCCCAAATGAGATTGATTATATTTTTTTATTGTTTGAGGACCAAACCTGGCAGTATTTAGGGGGTACCTCTCTCTGCTCTCAGGGATCTCTCCTAAGTTTTTCTAAGGAGACTACATGTAGTGCTTGGGTCAGAGTATTATGTTTTTTAATTGCTGATAAAATGTATCTCATGACTAAATTAAATAAAGTCGAGTATTGATAAAATGTTGTCTTTCCACTAGATAAAATAAGTATAATTTTCTAAATAATTGTGTGAACATGTTTTGAGAAACTAACACTGAGATAAGTTGTGGAGAGAGTAATGGTTCGAGTTCCTACCTGGCATATATGTGGCCTTCTTTGAGTTCTTTGATACAACATTGTCTACTCTCAGCACTATGGACCAGAGAATTATAAAAGTGGACCAAATACTGAACAGTCATTTCTGTATAGTCAGGCAGAGTACTGCTGTTTTTGACCTTTTTCACACATGTATAAATAATGTTCACTTTACTGTAGTAAAGCAATATATCCACCTTTACTTTATATATGTGTACATATATATTTATAAATAACAGTTAAATATATTTAAGTTATATATGCATATTTACATATTACATATAGCATACGATTATTCACTGAATATTGTACTTGCTCACCAAATTCATATATAAAATTCCACCTACTGATGTGATCATAATAGGAGATAGGCTTTTGCAAAATTACATTTTAAGATTAGGGCCTTTAGAAACTGTATTAGTACCTTATAAAAGAGATCTTATAGAGTTTCACTGCTCCATCTGTCAATAAAGAATGCCTGTTACAGTAATCAGTCACAGTAATAAGACAGCCATCTAAAAACCAAGAAACATTTTCTCACCAACCTTAGAATCTGCCAACACCTTGATCTTGGACTTCACAGCATCTAGACTGCAAGAAATAAGCTGTTGTTTATGTTTATCCATTCTATGTTTTTTCTGTTATAGCAGCCCATATTAACAAGCATATCCAAAGAATATCAAGAGATTGATTTGGATTGTAGGATGAGAGAGACTCTGACAAAACTCAAGTGCAAAAAGGGAGGGAAAACAGACCATGTTGACTTTGTCTCATACAATAAAAATAAATACATTTTATTCTAGCGAGACATCACAAATGAATATTGTAACTTATGTAATATCATATCCATGAGTAGTTGAAAGCTTATTTGAACTAGAAGTTACCAATAACAACAACAATAACCAAACATATATAAAAGGAAAGAGTTAGTATAATCGTGAAAAGTTTACCTCAAATACTGACAATGACTTATAGTAAGCTTATGAATATGAACTTACAGCTAGATAATAAAATTGAAAGTACCAAGAAATAAACTTCTGGTAATATTAAAGTAAAAGTGATTTTTGTGTTTTGAAATAAGCCATAAATAAATGATGAAACCTTTTATTTTAAAAATGATATTTGAGGTAAGAATACTTTAAATTGATTCTATGAATAATTTTAATCTGAATAAATAAGTTTCATATACCTTTTAGATATCACGAAGTGTTTAGTGTATTATTGAGATGTAATCCTAGGTTTTAAATATGAGAACCAGATTATGATAGTTTAATCAGTACCATATTGATAGTTATTTCACAAATGATGTAATTAAAACAAGTTTCTTGAGGAATATATATCCATTTAGTATTGAAAGAAGGTATTCTACACCAAGACCTATACATTCTGTGATATACTTTGTAAGGCCAATATGTTACAAGTCATAGTGATATATACTAACATGTGAATCAGTAATTGAATAAATACCTTGCCGATTTTCAAGTTTTTATGCACTGGGAATGCAGATGAATAAAGCATTTTTTGCCTGAAAACATGTCATCACACTTGCATGCTTATTTTCAGAGTTGGAATAAACACCTTTATTTCTTAACTGAACCGCCTTTAGGAAATAGTTCAGGAAATTCAATGATTTAGAAAAAAGAAGGTTTTTAATATTTTTATAGCAAAATTACTTTTAAAAAATTTAAAAGGCTATAAATTACAATACTTTTATTGCTTCATATATTACTTGAAAAATTTCCACTTGATAAGTTAAATCACATTGCTCTCAGTTAACATTAATTATTATTATATCTTATAAATTTAAACAATACATATCTTTAAAAAAAATTCTCTATTACATCAAGATAAATTTTGATAATCCCCTTTTTCCCTCATATATTACTGCAGTTAAGGACCTCAAAAAATAGTTTAAAAATATCCATAGACAAAAATGTTTTCCAGAATTACTATACTTCCACAAGATGTCAGTCTTACTCTAGCACTTTAGAGTATTGACAAAATAGCAAAATGCTGTACATTGCTGTTTCATTTAAATGTGCATCACTATAAAAATTTACCTAGTTAATTAATAAAATACATTTAAGTTATAGTTCTGTAATAATAATGTTATAAACTGAACACCAAATATTCAAACAAAACTTTCAAACTTATTTACAAATGCAGTGCCTCCAAACAATTTTCTAATAAAATATTTTCTATTTTATTATATTAAATTTATAGAATTTCACTTTCTTTTTTGTTGTTGTTGTCTCATAATCTATGATCTAAAAATTCCATTTTTCCATCAGGAATTAAAAGCACATCTATTCGTGTGTTATCCTTACTTTTATAAGTTTTAGGCCACATCTAGTGATGCTCAGGGCTTATTCCTGGCTCTGCACTTGAGGATTATTCCTGAGGAAGCTTGAAAGACCATAATGGGGTGCTCAGGAACAAAGCTGGATCTTCCTCATGCAAATTCAGAGCCCTGCCTGCTATTCTACCTCTACAGTCCTGAGTATCTCTACTTATATGCTCACTTAAAAATGCTAAAAGATATCAAATAACTCAAAATGTTTTCCTCATCACAGCCTTTTTGAATTTCTCATTTGAAAGTTTTTAGAGTGGATATTATCTTCTATCAAACTAAAGTCAGGGGAAGCTATAGAAATACCACAAAAGCTTAGAAGCTTTAAAGATTTGTTTGTCATTTGACTTTAATTATTTTCCTGGATTAGTGAAAGAACTGAAGTGACATTTCAGTAATGTTTTTTTCTTTTCCCAGATTGAAGAGTAGACTAGCCAAAACAACTCTAAAATATTGCAGAAAATGCTGCAAAATGTTTGGGTTGCTTTGCAATTGAAAAGAGAATTCTTATCAAAAGGGGTTCATTACAGTGCTATTTACAACAGACAGTCTTGGAAACAATCCAAATACACGTCAGATGAGTGGATAAAGAAATTGTAGTAGATACACAATGGAATTCTCTCTATGATATAGATTCTTGCCTTTTACTACAGCTTAGTTGGTACCGGAGGGTGTGATTTAGAAGAATGAGTTAGAGAGAAAGGCATACATGCAGGATGATCTCGCATGTGGAATACTAATATACCGAAGAAGATAATAAACTGTATAAAAAGATACTTTGGACTATGATGACAGTACTAAGTAAAGTGGGACAGATGAGGTGAATTTGAAAAAATATAAGGATAGTGGTAGCAGAATATGGACAGTTATCAGGGGTAGTGTAATAGCTTTGTTATGCCAAAGGAATAAATACTAAAATAACTGAAAATCATGATACTTTGATAACAATTAAATAACATTCACCAAGCAAAAGAATGTGACAGAAGTAAGAAAAGTCTGTCATTGAAGAATAAACTAAAATTTATAATTGGTGTTAATTCAATTTTGTCTTGAAGAATAACTTTTGCACTTAAGATTTCCTTTCTTCTAAAGTAATTAGCTTCAAAATGGTATCAATGCTAAAAGCCTGATTAGGTATCTAAACCTAGAATTAAAATATTTATTCAAAAGAACATTTGTAGGCCATTATTAATTGCTAAGCTTAATAAAATCAGTAATATATGAAATCAACTGAGATGGATGTATTAAGGATATGCAATATATATGTAATATATATGGTATATAAAATAACCAGTTGAGTGAACACAACATAACCAATAGTATATAATCATAGATTATATAATATATAGTATGTATATATATACATATATATATAGTATATAATCATAGATCACACTTGACCCCAAAATATAAGAAGGAGAAGGACAGAAAATAAAACAAGTTAAGGGAGGAAGTAAGATGAGAAAGGGAAGTAAAAGGGGAATCAGGAATCAGGGATATAGCCTATATCAATAAAGTGGAGAAGCAGTATAGTTTATATCCAAACCATTGAGTCAACAAAACTGAAAATAGAGACCCAACTACAGAAAGCAAATTTTAAATTGTGTCTGATCAAGGTGGCAGGATGGGGTCAAGAGTGTTCTAAACAAACCACCTTTAAACCACTGTACTTTTTTTCATGCAGGTATACTAAATACATATAAATGATATTTAATGTTTAGCCAGAGGATCAAAAAATACAGAGAAAAAAGCAATTATTAAAATATGCTTAAATGTTATCTTTGGCATATTTTTTGGTTTTGGTTTTTGTGCAACAATGGTGGTGCACAAGAGTAAATTACTCCTGACTCTGCACTCAGGATTCAACCTAGTGAAGTTGGTGGTGGGGAGAAGGATAATAGGGAAAACTGGGAATTGAATGTAGGTCAGGCATATGGGTACTGTCTGCTGAACTATCCCTCAAGAATCAAACATTTTTGTCTTATTTTATTTCTATCTTTTCCATACTTATATTTGTCTTCTTTATTTTTCTGCTTTGACTATTTATCTTCCAATCTTCCCACCTTACTTTTGCTTCCTAATTTCTTTCTTCCCATGCAAGTAATTATTTTACTAATCTAAGAACATATTTGTTAATTTTTATGTTTAAAATTTTTGGTTCATAATAAATAAATACTTCGAGAATAAATTATACTTAGATCTACTAAATTAAAAACTGGGCAAAGATGGGGTATGGAATATAGTTCAGTGTGACAAAGCATATATATTGCACATAAGATCCAAGTTCTAGTACTGAAGGTATTCCACTCTCTTCACCACTTACAACAACATTGCTTTGAATGACCTGGAATGATAATACATAAAGTGGCATTCTGAAGCATCTAATAACAAAAAAGAAAATTCAATACTTATGAGTTTATTTGGTTTATTTATTTATTTATTTATTTATTTATTTATTTATTTTGGTTTTATGGGACACACCTGTTTGACTCTCAGGGGTAACTCCTGGGTATGATTTCAGAAATCGCCCCTGGCTTGAGAGGACCATATGGAACGCCGGGAATCGAACCACTGTCTTTCCTAGGCTAGCCCTTGCACGGCAGATGCTTTACCTCTAACGTCACCTCTCCGGCCCCTTATTTGGTTTATTTTATATGTGAAGGGTTTACTTCTGCGGCCGGAGAGATAGCATGGAGGTAAAGCATTTGCCTTGCATACAGAAGGACTGTGGTTCGAATCCCGACATCCCATATGGTCCCCCGAGCCTGCCAAGGGCGATTTCTGAGCGTAGAGTCAGGATTAACCCCTGAGTGTTGCTGGGTGTGATCCTCCCAAAACAAACAAACAAATAAATAAACAAACAAAAAAAGAGCTTACTTCTTTTGAGTAAGCACTACCCTTTGAAAAGTTAACAATTTTCAGCTTATTTGGGGATATTTAGTGTCTTGGGTATTAATTTCATTAAAAGACATAAAACTAGTGCTATAGATAAAACTTAATTTTAAATTTCAAGCATTAAATTGTTAGGTTGATAAATAAATAATTTTTATCAAATACCTACATTTCTGTTGTAACTTGTTTCTTTTTGTTATTTTGTGGGTAAGCATAATTTCTACAACAAAATTTCATAATTACACAAAACTTGTGTTTGAAAATACAGTTAACTGTCTCAGATTTACAATTATAGTCAAATAAAAATATAGTCAAATAATATTCCTTTATATTATTATGTCCATTGATACCAGTATATTCCTTATTAGTTGAATGATATTTTTACTTTTCAGACGACAATTTGAGTAATCTTTTTCATATTTTATTGAATTTATGATCAGACAATTAGGAGTATTTTATTTCTTTAAGTGGACATTCATTAATGCTCACATTTTTATGTAAGTACAGAATAAGAATTATTATCCATGTTAAATATATATGTACCTATATATATTATATTTAAGTAGGTAAAAACACTTTACTTTGAAACCCTACTTGAAGACAGAATGACAGGTAATACTACCTTATCTTATAAAAGCACCTTCAGTTATGATACATTTCTCTCTCTAGGCAAAAATATATATAACAGATATGATTTTTATTTTAGATTTGAAATATTAAAAGGAAATAAAATGAAACATATTTACAGAATAATAGCCTATAGTACACTGTATTAACAGTAAAAGCATTTTAACTTAGTATTCCAAAAAGACACAAAAATCTGTGAATGTTTAATAATCAGAATACAAATGAGTAATTCTAATGGAAAAGAATATGCAGATAAGAAATATGAAAATAATGGCACTAACAAAATAAGACTGACCAGTATCAATTATAGGCATGAAAAACACAATACTTAATAGTGAAACCAGTCAAAAAGAAATAAAGATTAGGTCTGAAAATTAAAAGTCCTCTGGGCATGAGTTGTTGAGAATGAAAAGAAAGCTCTATTTTCCTGTATCATGTTCTTCTTTAAAAAGCTTATATATGGGAAGATAGAATCATTCATTAGAAATTCTTTAGGTTTTCGGAAAATTGAAGCATGAATCAAAGAACCAAGTTTGTTTATAGCCTTGGTATGTAGTAGTCTGCAATATGTTCTATCTAAAAGTAGACTTTTGTGTTCTTTCTTATATAAGCTGCTTCATGTGACAATGCAGTTAAGAATTTTTTTGAGGGCTTGGGTTTTGCCATTTTCTAACCAGCTGGTTTGTTACTTGAAAAAGCTCTTTTTCATTTTGTCTCTAGAGAGTGCTCCTGTTAAGAGACTGAGTGGTACCAGAACTTCTTGACATGGTCTGAAAATTTAGATTTTTAAAAAGTTCTTTTAAAACATTTGCTTGAAACACTACAGTGGTCCTCACTTTGAAACTTTTTTTTTTTACTTATAAGATCCATATATGAGTATGCCTTCAAAATTATTATTTTTTTGTTTTTTTGGGTCACACCCAGTGATGCTCAGGGGTTATTCCTGGCTATGCACTCAGAAATCGCTCCTGGTTTGGGGGACCATATGGTATGCTGGGGAATGAACAGAAGTCTGTCCTGGGTCAGCCATGTGCAAAGCAAACTCCCTACCACTGCTCCACTGCTCCGGCCCAAAATTATTTTTTTTTTATAGTATAGAATAGATTCTTGAAGACAATGTCTAATATATGTTTTAAAAATCTAAGGTCGGGGCCAGAGAGATAGCATGAAGGTAAGGGGTTTGCCTTTCATGCAGAAGGTCATTGGTTCGAATCCCGGCATCCTATATTGTTCCCTGAGCCTGCCAGGAGCAATTTCTGAGCTTGGAGCCAGGAGTAACCCCTGAGTGCTGCTGGGTGTGACCCCCCCCCAAAAAAAAAACTAATAAAAAAAATCTAAGGTGAGAAAATGATTGATCCTTCAATTATCTCTTAATTTTGTTTTATAGAGTAGTCTCTTACCATATTCTTTTAAAAAGAATGTGAATGAAATTTAGGTGGTAAATCCACAAGGCTAAGAAAAAAAAAAGCTAGATCTTTATTTTTTGTGACAGATAGATATTTAAATGTATTATTCATATTGACAATCTGCCATAGCAATAGCCCTTTCAAATATACTTTCATTACTGTACTATCACAAAATATCTCAAATATCATTTTAGTTTTGTTTATTGGATTTGGAGGGAGGCTGTTACACCTGGAGGTGCTCAGGAAAATACTTTCTCTGTTCCTGATCTGTGTATAGTAATAATTCTGTTGGTGTTTGAGAGACCACATTTGGTTACAGGCATTCAAACCAGGATCAGCAGCACACAGGATTAAAACCTATATTATTTCGCCCATATTATTTTTCTGCATTCCCTCATTTTTCCTTTGATATATTCTTGTTATTTTAAGCAGTTACATGGTTTTCAGTCAACTGATGATAATTTTAAATCATGCTAATTCTCTTTCATCTCAGAATCTTACAATAAATAGATTGCCATCTAACGCTGCCTACTCAATGTCTGTTATGAAAACAAAATGACTAAATGATAACTCAAAATGAACTGTTTCAAAACTAAATACATCTTTTTTCCATCCCTAATGCCAAACTCCAGTCTCCTCTCTCATAACTTATTCATTACAGTTATGACAACTATTTAGTTGGTTTGCCCAAAGTCTCAAAGTGTTTCTTTCATTATTCATTTGTCTCTTTTGTATTTCAATTTTCTGAAAATCCTGACAGTCTATATTAGAAATATATTTCATATCTTATTATTGTCATCACTGAGAAGACTATTAAAAATCATCATGTTTTTTAGGGGCTGGAGCAGTGGTGTAGGGCGTCTTGCCTTGCACATGCTAGCCTAGGACAGACCATCATCTGATCCCGAGCTTCCCATATGGGCCCATAAGCCAGGAACGATTTCTGAGTGCATAGCCAGAAATAACCCCTGAGCGTCACCGGTGTGGCCCCAAAACAAAACAAAAAATCACCACATTTTACTTATTTTGATTCCTGTCTCTCCTGCTGGTGTCTAGGATAAAGTTCTATGATATAAATGAGAATTTTATATTCCAGTATCTAGAATTTTATTTGATGGTAACTTTTTCATCTTTACTGAGATGACATGGTTTGCAAGTGTATAAATTTTTATATAGTTAAGAGAAACAGTGTTGTGACAAGAGAAATAAGAATAAGCAGGTAGGGTTCTTACCTTATGCAGCAGAATCAGATTCAATGCCTGCTATCCCATATGGTCCCCCTGAGACTACCAAGAGTAATTGCTGAGTGAAGAGTACCTTTGAGTACTGCTGGGTGTGTCACCCCCCCAAAAAAAAAGGGTAATCGTGTTTCCACATTACACATATCACTGATGTACCATATCCTCCCACAACTGATATTTGGACTGGTGCCTATTGGACTACTTGCTTGAGAACTCTCTGGATAACCTCCTTCTGTAACTAGAGTCTAAATTTGCTTTTACTGGACATGGTATACTTCTCCCTTGATCTGTTTATAAATCATACATGAATGTGAACATCTGGTATTTTTCTTTGTCCCTGTGATTTGATGATTGGCTGAACTTGATTCCATTCAGTTCTATAAAAGTTGTAGCAACATGCAAATTTTCCATCTCTTATTGTACCTGAGCAGGATTTCGCATCATATAAAAATCATATATTTTTATCTAATCATCTTATTCTTGTCCATGTGTAGTCTTTCCAGATCGTGGCTTTTTAAATAGCGTACAATTAGCATAGGTGTGCATATAACTTTCTGAATTAATGCTTTTGTATTCAGTAGATAGATACACAGGAATAGAACTGAAAGATTATATAGTAGATAAAAATGTAGGGTTTGTTTATTGTTTTCATTTTTTAAATAACTCTTCACACCTTTTCAGTGAGGCTGTGTTGAATAAAAATAGAAATATAAAGTCCACGTGTTGGGTGAGTCCTCCCCTCTTTTTCTTTTTTTTTTAATAATAACTTTTATTTAAACATCTTTATTAAACATGATTGTGATTAGGTTTCAGTGATGTAAAGAAAACCCCCCTTCACCAGTGCAATATTCCCATCACCAATGTCTCAAATCTCCCTCGACCCCACCCCACCCCAGACTGTACTCTAGACAGACTTTCCAGTTCCCTCTTTCATTCACATGGTTATGGTAGTTCTCAGTGTAATTTCTCTACCTACACTCACCACTCTTTGTGGTGAGCTTCATGAAGTGAGCTGGAAGTTCCAGCCCTTCTCTCTTTGTCTCTGAGGATAGTTGCAAAAATGCCTTTCATTTTTTTTAAAACCCATAGATGAGTGAGACTATTCTGTGTCTATCTCTCTCCCTTGACTTATTTCACTCAGCATGATAGATTCCATGTACATCCATGTATAGGAAAATTTCCTCCCCCTCTTTTTCTGGCAAGTCTGATGACTCAAGGTAATGGCAGAAAATAAGTCCCAAGCAGGCAGTTAAAGTTTCATTGAAGGGCTGGAGAGATAGCATGGAGGTAAGGAGTTTGCCTTGCATGCAGAAGGACAGTGGTTCGAATCCCGGCATCCCATATGATCCCCTGAGCCTTCCAGTAGCTATTTCTGAGCATACAGCCAGGAGTGACCCCTGAGCGCTGTTGGATGTGACCCAAAAACCAAAAAAAATAAAAAATCAAAAAATAAAGTTTCATTGGAGGCAGTTCACTTTATTCCTCATGGCATTTTCTCTGCCATGAGTCTCTGTCATGTACTCTTTTTTGCCCAGCTTTCCCAGTGCTGCCTATCCTGTCTCTTCTTTGGTCAAGCTCTGTCTACCCCCAAAGCCAGCATTTTCCTTTATTATTTAAAATAGCCCACCCCATCCAGATGTGGGCAGGTCTGATCATCCAGGTGAGATTAACATCTCAAAAGAAAGTTTAGGTAAAAGAGCAGTGGGGAAAGGGTTCACCTTACAGGTTGAACCAGACTACACGCCCTCCAGCTGAGCTTTCTTTCCAACCCAGTTCAGCAGCTATTTTAATCATCTGGTATAGTTCATTCTCACTGGTTTGAGGTGATAAATTAGTGTTTTGTTAATTTGCATTTCCTAATAATAATGACAAGCGTTTTCTTCTGCTTGCACTAATTGCCCATCCATATGTCTTCTATGATAAAGTACTGATTAAGGTCTTTTGCCCATTTGTTCATTGGGTTTCTTTTGTTGCTAGTATTGGTGAATGTTGTGTCTTGTATATCTTTGAAATTGAGTTTTATCAAGTGTTTGGTTTATCTATTCCTCCCATTCAACACAATATGTCTAAGGCAATAGTCTCATGTTGCAAAAGTTTAATATCCTATTTGACTATTTTATTTTTTAAATATCTTTATTTAAGCACCATTTTTACAAACATATTTGTAGTTGGGTTTATGTCATAAAATTTACACCCACCTTCACTAGTGCAACCTACTCCTCACCAATGCTCCCCATTTCCCTCCTTCCCTATCCCCTGCCTGTCTTTAAGACTGGCATTCTATTTCTCTCACTCACTACCATTACCAGGATGGTTGTTGTTGGTGTAGTTATTTCTCTAACTGCACTCACCAATTTTTATGATAAGCTGGTCCTTTCAATCCTTATCTATATTGTCTCTGGGTTTTATTACCATACTATCTTATATTTTTCTTATATCCCAGTTTGTTCAAATAGTTACATTGTGTAAGGCACTTACTTTGGATACAATCATCTTGCGTTTGATTCCTAAAATCTCATATGGTCTTCAGAATCCTGAGAGTAGTGAACCAAGAGCACAGAGTCAGGAGAAAGTCCGAGTATACCTGAGTGTGGTCCCAAAATAAACAAAAACATAGGTCTTGTTTACAAGAAACACCACATTAAAAATAAGGAGCGTTTTGGGAAACTTTTGTTCTTCCATCTTATCTTTTCTCAGAATTGCTTTGACGATTTGAGGGCGACTTGTGTTTTACAAAAATTTTTATAATGGAAATTTTATTATTGGTGATAATAGCCAAAGTATTATATTCAATGCAAATCCAGTACAAACTAAATATTCTTCAAGGAATGGCTTGTGGGACCATATGGGACACTGGGGGATCGAACTGTAGTCCGTCCTAGGCTAGTGAGGGCAAGGCAGATGCCTTACCGCTCCGTGCCACTGCTCTGGCCTCTGAAAGATATATTTAGACTTTATATAATTCTATACATATTAGTTACTTTGATCTCTCAGATTATTTATGGAATACTTCTTTAGCAAAAACAAACCATATATAGCTGTTTGATTTATATAATAGGAAGAAGCTAAAATGTCATCACTTGTTTTCAGAACTCAAAATAAATTCATCTACTCTATATGATTACTTTCATTACAAAATTTGAAAAAATTAAACATGCTAAATATATTAAGTACATAAAACTTTGACAATATTTTTTTGTTTATTTGTTTATTTTTCGGCCACACCTGGTTGTACTTAAGGTTACTCCTGGCTTTGCCCTCAGAAATTGCTCCTGGTGGGATCAGGAGACTATACTGGAAATAGAACCGGGGCCACCTTGTACAAAATAAATGCCCTGCTCACTGTGCTATTAATCCAGCCCCTGAAAATATTTCAAATTTTAAATTATACTGTGTATTACCAATGCGCCAGTTAGGAATTATCTCAATGAACTTTTGTTTTACATACATGAAAATATTATTTTAGAACAGGAACGTAGATTATGGGATAAAACCCAAATTGAAAATATTCTCAAATTTAATAAATCAAACCCTCAATAATGTCCTTTCTCATGTTAAGCTTTCCTTCCAATGTATATGTTTGATCAATTTTAATATAATTTGATTAACGTTATTATAAATTATGTATTGAAGTTTCCTATACATTTAGAAAAAATTGTAATCCACTAATTTTATTAGTGTAAAAATGAGTTTAAGTGTCTTTAAGAAATAAACACTAGAGGCAGGATGGTTAAACTGAGGATGAGGTGTTTGTCTAACACCTGGCTACCCAAATTTGATTCTGAGCATCCCATAATTGCATATGGTCACCTGAACTTGCCAGGAGTAATTTCTGAGCTTAGAGCCAGGAATAAATTCTGAACGCTGCTGCCATGTGTACCCAAGAAAAACAAACAAACAAAAATAACTACAACAACAACAAAGATAAACATTGGCCTTTAGCACATTTCTCATACATATGCCTGAGTTTAAGAAAATTATGAAAAAAAATTACATTTTTAGATATTAGTAATCACTTAAGATATTTTTCTATTTTTCTCTCAGAATAGTTTTAACAAGCCTTCAACAGATGAATGGCTAAAGAAATTGTGGTACATATGCACAATGAAACATCATGCAGCTGTCAGGAGAGATGAAGTCATGAAATTTTCCTATACATGGATGTACATGGAATCTATCTTGCTGAGTAAAATAAGTCAGAGGGAGAAAGATAAACACAGAATAGTCTCACTCATCTATGGGTTTTAAGAAAAATAAAAGACATTTTTGCTACAGTCCTCAGAGACAAAGAGAGAAGGGCTGGAACTTCCAGCTCACTTCATGAAGCTCACCACAAAGAGTGGTGAGTGCAGTTAGAGAAATAACTACACTGAGAACTATCATAACCATGTGAATGAATGAGGGAACTGGAAAGCATGACTAGAGCACAGGTAGGGGTGGGGTAGGATGGAGGGAGATTTGGGATATTGATGGTGGGAATGTTGCACTGATGAATGGGGGTGTTCTTTACATGACTGAAACCTAATCACAATCATGTTTGTAATCAAAATGTTTAAATAAATATATTAAAAATATTTACAAATAATTTTACAAAAAAGAATTTACAAATAATTTTATAAAAAAGGAATTTAAAAGTAATTTATTCTCATTTCTTTATTAAATAATGCAATTGGTATTTAGAGTTTTATTACACTGAATATTTAGATTATTTTAGGTAAGGAGCCATTATAATAATTCTTCTTTTAATTGATAAGCATAAAATACCTTATATTTTGTTCTTTTTATTTTTGGAACACACATAAGCATGATTTATCTTTATATTTCATTGATTTGGAGGGGGAGGACACATGGCAATCCTCCTGGCTTACTTCTGGCTCTGAACTCAAGATTAGTGGAGGAGGAACGAGAAGGTCAATTAGGCTGCTGGAAATCAAATCCTAGCTTGAAACTTATAAAGGTAAGCAGTTTCCTGCAGTGCTACCATTCATACCTTGAGTTCCTGCTTTTACATTTCTTGTCTATTTTCTATTTCTTTTAGTAATTGCTTATTTATATTTGACCTCTATGAAGAACTCAAGATAAAGTTTTTCAAGTATGGAAGATTATGAAAATTCTTTCAATTACCAGTGTTTATAGCCAATTAAGGAAGCAATATTAAAGCAAGATAACTTTTATAGTAAGTTTTGTATCTTGTACTATAATTGTTAAATCTAGTGACTAAGAAAGAGATTTTAACTTTTTGAAAAATTACCACTTTCACAATATTATATAAATTCTTTCTCTTTATTATTTTACTCAATTATGTAACAATATTTGTGCTAGGCATTATTAGTACATCAATCATCCATTAAAAAGGAAATCTAAGCATAAATTGTGTCTGTCACTAATAATGTAAACTTTAAGCTCACTTTTTTTGTTTCTTCTTGTAGCCATTCCTGATCACTTTGAGATATTGTTTGAGCTCCAACCAGTTGTATTCAGAAACTTTGGAAATTATTGAATACAGAGCCTCACACTAGCACATGTTACCCAAGCTTTTATTTATTACTTGAGTCATAAAGGTTCAGTTTTACATCTCAGAATTTAGGAAAATGTTCACTACAGTCTAAGAAAAATTTCAAAAAGTCATGATTTTGAGGGCAGAGTGATAGCACAGTAGTAGGGAATTTGCCTTGTACACTGCTGACCCAGGACGAACCTGCATGGTCCCTCGAGTCAGGAGCAATTTCTGAGCATTGTATAGCCAGGAATAAAACCTGAGTATAACCGGGTATGGCCCAAAAAACAAAACCAAACATAAATGTCATGCTTTTAAAAATCTCATTTAAAATATTTTCTAATGTATCCTTTTAACTTTGTATTTTAAACATGTATCTGTATGTTTTAATAAAATTGTTTTCATGTGCTAAGAACTGTTTTAATAGTTTTATTAAGAAACTATTATTACTATTATTATAAAGATGACATATAGATAAAATGAAAAGCATTCAATAAACTAATTTAATCAGTTAAGAGACAATTATAGAATTCACACACATGGTATTTAAATATATTCAAAAATTATTCTGTTCAAAGAATTCTTTTAGTAAGAGCAAGTGTCCTTTGGAGTCCATTTAATTTTTCCTTTGAGATTTAAATAAAGAAAATGATACTTTTCTGTGTTCATTAAATAGAAGATATCAGATTATTATTCAAATTCTATTTAAAAAGTCTTTTGGCATGACTTTCAATTTTTTAGGAGCTCTGTTGAGCTTTTATATTTTTTTCTAGGTATGTGGAAATTTAATTAAAAGCCTGGTGTTAACCAAAAATTGAATTGATGAATGTTTATTATATAAATATATATGGTCTCTATTTACATATATTTTCATGGAAACTTTCTAACTAATTTTATACTATTATTTATGAGAATACTTCAGTTAGAATTTTCATTATTTGATCCAAGATAATACAACTGATGATTGGCGGGTTGTAAAATTAAAATGAGAGAACTTATTTTTAAATATCAATACGTTTTAGCAATTCAGTATTTGTTGAACTAAAATTAAATGAAAGTCTAAAATTACAATTACACTCATATAATTGCATTTTAACAGTAATTTTAAGTAAAACATAGCATGTTTAACATTTAAAAAACATGTTTGAGGACTTTCTGCAATTTTTGTATTATTTACAATATTTTGGTTAAAATTCTAGATAATAAAATACGTATGTAATATATTTCTCTCTTGCAATACTTTTTTAATACTTGAAACCAAAAAATAAAGCCTTAAACATATGAACATCTTATTTTTTACTGACATTCAGTTTTCTTTAAAGTCTCCATTCAGATATGCACCATTGTACTATTTCATGTTTTAAAGAAGATCTATAAATTATGCTCTAGTGTTGCAATATTAATATAAAAATTAGTGTTTATCTAAGTTACATATCTATAGTTTTATAGAATTCCCTTATATTTACTTCTGTAAAAATAACTTTAATATATAATGTGCTTTACATCTTTTGTTTCAAGGAGGTTTCTCTGAGAAAGATATTCTACTTTGTGGGTGAAATTAATTTTAAGACCTTCAGGTGTTTCCAAATGCAAACAGTTTTTTATTTATTTTTCTAACTTTATTTTACTTAAGGGCATAAAGGTGTAGATTTGTTTTAATATAATATAAATTATACTTGATTTTTGTAAAACAAAAAAAATAAGCTTTTTAAAATAAATTCAGGAAGTAAAACTCTCACTGTCCAGTTGCCTTACATTTAATTAAATAGCAAGGAAGAGGGCAAGGATCAAGAGCTTTTTCTTCTTACATAGTGGCAGTTAGATGAACTAATGAACAAAAGTGTTCATTCTTGTTATCAAAGCTGGCTAACAGCACAAGCCAATAACAAGAACTCTAATTTAGAAACTATCATTGCTTTTCTTTGGTTAAAAAAAAAAAATCTCTTATTTTATTTTTTATCTTTGGAAAATGGGAGATATCAGTCTCTTAGAAGACTGAATTTCATTTTTCTCCTTTTTGGGGGTTTTGGACAATACCCCTAAGTCTTCATAGTAACCAAAGAGGTTACTCTTTGCTCTACACATATGAGTCACTCCTGACAGTGTACAGAGGACCATATAGGTATGCCAAAGACCTAACCTGAATTGGCTATGTGCATAGGAAGCATTAGTTAGCACTTTTCATTATTCCAGCACCATGACTATATATCATCTTTATGTTATGGTCGGGTTCGCTTTGTTGAGAATTTATCTGAGCAAAATTACTGTAACAGTTTATTTCTTTCATTAACACGCTTGATCTACTGATTACAAATAATCATTGTGAACTAAACCATATCTTAGTTCAATTTGAAATGGGAACTTGCATAAAAACTATTTCACCTTAATAATTAATTGGAATAATTAAGATTCCACTAGATATATACCTTCTCCTTATGTCTATGACTTTCTAAACAAGATTGGAATATTGGTGGTTTTTAAGTTCCCTTTTAAAATCTGTTTTTTTTTGCTATTTAAAAATTTAAATTTGCTCAAGCATAGTCTTTAAGTTGCAATGTGTGTACATAAATGATTTAAATTATTTATGTTCAGAGCCAGAGCATTAGTACAATGGGTAAGACATTCTTTTTGCATGTGGCAAAGCCACTTTTGATCTCTGGCAAACATATGTGCCCCCAAACCCTGCTAAGTGTAAGCATTGAGTACAACTGGATGTGTTTCCACCCTACCTTGGAAGTTTTTTAAAGGTGGTTGATGAATTTTGGGGGTATATATTGGGGCCACAACCAGATTTACATAGAGTGTGCTTACCTCTGTGCTCAAAGATAAATTCTGGCAATACTGAGAGTATCGTATGTTTCAAAATAGCAAACTATAGTTGACTGATTGCAAAGAAAGTACATAAAACTCAATATCATCTATCCTATCATATTTTGTTGTTTGCTTTTGTTTTGAGGCCACACTCAGATGTTTGTGGTAAACCTGGTTGCTAACTTAACTGCTAGTCCAGTCAGTGCTTGGAATACCATATGGGTTGCCAGGATCAAGCCCAGGCCAGCCACATGCAAAGCAAATACCCTATGCACTATAATATTATTCAGGTTACAGCATATTATTTTTAGTAAGTATTATGAGTACATACAAATTAGGAAATGAGAACACTCTTTGAATAGCAGCTAAAGCATATTCTAGTTCAGGTTGTTTTAGTAGAATCTAAATGCAAATATTACAAAACTGCTATCATTATTAAAGTTTTAAGCATATGTCACCAAAAAACATAGTACAAAATTGATTAGTTGACTTACTGTGACAATAATTTGTCAATATTATTCAAATTTCTTGCTTCTTAAGGTTACATTGTAGACATTGTTGCAATCAAAAAGGGACATCATCCTAGTGACTATTCTCTTCTAATCATTTGCAAAGAGAATACAGATTCAAATAATTGTGGCCATCACTTTTTTAGTTACAGTGAACATGTGGTAACTTCTGAACTATAGTACTGATTTTTGTTAAACTTGTACCATAGATACAGAGAAAAGATACAGGAATCATTCTTGGCAGACTCAGGGGATGATATAGAATGCTGGAAGTCTCACCCAGATTGCTGCAAGCAAGGCAAACAACCTAGCTGCTATACTATGGCTTCAGCACTAAAACCACTTTCTTCCTTATTAACTTACTGCACTAAGTATATTTTTTCTTTGATCAAGTCAAAAAGGCTCAGATATCTCTCATTTTATGTGTAGGTGCCAATAAATTACCCAATATTATTTATTTATTTGTATACAATGGCAATCCTCTATAGCAATTATTAGTCAAAGTCCAAAGGCTACATCATTCTTGGAAATATAAGTAGTTCAGACAAATACAGTCACCATGTCTGCATTCCAGCCAGCTCCTATAGTTTCACTCTGTTTTTCGGAACGAGATGTAAGTCAAGGCAAGAAAATTTATGGGGTATACAATAGCGACTTAGGTGAAAGCTGGAAATTTCAGGAAGAGAGGGTGAACTAAGTCCAATATTTTAAATACTACCACCACCATAGGAATTTACCAATTTAGATGCCAATGTGTATCTGAAACTACCCAATGTTTAAAAACAAAAAATAGGTAGTAAAATGATCAACTAGCAATTAGAGTTTAATAAACCTTCTGAAAATAATCTTTTTGTAAATTTCAATAATTTCACAAATTCTCTTGTCTTTGTATTTTAAAAAAATAATTTGCTTACACTTGCTTGGAAACAAATTAAATATGATCAACAATGTCAACTCTGTGACACCTGGCATTTAAAAAGTAATATATATTAAAAACAACTAAGAAAACAAAGATTGGCCATAACTAGTAATTCATAAAATTAATGTGCACTTTTATTTACCAAAATATGTATACTTATTTTTATTTTTTATGCAAGTGATTTTTTAATTTCAATTTCTTTTATTAGTAGTAAGCTATAATATTTAAATTAAAATATGCTGAATTGTAGGGGTCACAATAATAGTTCAATATTTAATATAAAATATGTAGCCAACTTAAAAAAATGTTATAGCCAACTATATTTTGATTTTCTGACACTATGGTCTCTGAGTATTATCTGCTGTAGTCTTGGAAACTCCAGACCACTGTTGGGTGTGGTTCTGGAGGCAACCAAACACCTCTTGCTTCATCTCAGAACATCACATCTTTGGTTCCACACACTAAAATGGCCTTTTGACTGGAACTCCTCTCCATGAAAATAAGAAAACATAGGTTATAAAGGCTGGAGAAGTGGCTCAAGTGGTAGGGTGCTTGCCTTGCTACTCGCTAACCTAGGACGAACCACATTTGGATCTCCCACAACTCATATAGTCCCCCAAGCCATGAGAGATTTCTAAGAGCATAGCCAGGAGTAACCCTTAAGCATCACAGTGTTGGCCACCAAACAAAACAAGACAAAGACATAGATTATAAAACCTAAAGAATTGAGAATATGCACTTCAACTGTAAACCTTTACAATATTGCAACCATGAGATTTCATGTTCATCAAAATTCCAATATCATTCTTCAAGGTCTTATAATAAAATAATAATAAAAATTAAAAATAGATGCATAAATTCCCATATATTGTAAACACCATTTTCAGAAAAAAAATTGAAACTATAGAATTTTATTTAGTTTTGTTTTGGAAGATCACCCTGATGATTTGGAGCTTCTGACTCAGTAATCGGGGATTACATCTGGTGGCACATGGGGATAATATGGAGTACCAAGCAATGAAATCCAGTCAGATTCATGAATGGCACACATCCTACACACTGTAATCTTATTATCTCCTATTTTTTTAAATAGATCTACATTCAGAGAGAAGATAACATCTCAGGCCATGCCATTAGTAAATGATTGTAGCCTCATTTCTAAGT
The DNA here is from genome assembly GCF_024139225.1 of Suncus etruscus. NCBI lineage: Eukaryota > Metazoa > Chordata > Mammalia > Eulipotyphla > Soricidae > Suncus > Suncus etruscus. The sequence continues at coordinate 53,962,132 of NC_064863.1, read as the reverse complement.
ATCTCATGTACCAAAAGCCAATAACTTCTCAATACAACAAATAGATGATTGACTCAGTAAACATATTAATTAAACACATATTAAATATGTAATCTGAAGTGCTGCTCTTACTAAGCCAGATGCTTCAGTTTTTACATGAAATGTAATTTTTTTTTACCCTATTGACTTTATTGCTTCTCTACATAAAGAAGCTATGAACAGCCATTCTTTTCACAGAAATTCTTTACAGTCAACATGATTCTTTGTAACATATTCATCAAATAGAAGAACCAAGATTTTTACTAAAAGGTAAAAATGAGTGTGATTGTAAAGGCATGGAGTACTGCAGGATCAGGAATAAATACAGTTCATACTTTTTCATGTATGAACATTTGTATAGCTACTGTTAGTAATACTGATATTTGAATTGATGAAGAAAAGAAATAAGTCTGAGAATATATATTTTTATATGCCTTTTTATTTTCTTGATTTTATGACAACTTGTTTTTATTTTTATTACAAAACTCTGGTTTACCAAATTGTTTATAATATAGTCATTTTACATATTACATATATTCAAACAATCTCATCACCAGTGTTCCAATCTCTCACTTAACCATCAAATCCTGCATTTAGGCAGGCACAAAAGAATTTTCATTTGATTATTACGAAATAAATGATCAAATTTAGATTATCACATTATCACTAATCAAAAATTAAATGAACAAAGGTCAACTTAAAATCATTCTTTTATTTCTCCGTGACATTAATGAAATTTAACTGTCTAAGGATTTATTGGGCTGTGGTTGGTACTAGTTGAATCTTTTGTGTTGTGGGGTCTCAGCTTGCAGTTTTTCACAAACCAAACAGAATCATGGGAAAAAGTCCATTTTGACCAGGGTTTGTCAAGCAGTTTCTGGGATCTTACTGGACCAGTGAACCGTCTTCTGCTGCTACTTTTCCTGCCCCTTCTAATAACCATATTTTAACATAAATTGCCTGGGGATCAGGGTTGATGTTATTAAGGGTACTTTTGCTATTTAACTCACAAAAGATGAAAGGAAAAAGTAAAGTGATTTTACAGGTGTATGACAATATGTGTTAATATTAAGGTTTACTGAGGATGATAGATTTCTATATCACTTCACCATCAGATTTCCTGTGACACTACTAGGCTGATACCACCATAAATTATTGAGTTGTTGCATGATTACATTATGATGAGAAGTCCAGGACTTGTAGATCTAACACAAATTTTGTATCTTGGAAATTTGAAATGGTTAAGTCGTGAAGCTAGATTATCTTAAATTAGATGGGGCTAAAATCTTTGGGCCTTTTCTTTTAAAATAGTATTGAGCTGAACCCTCAATTCTCAACTCAGCACACCACCTGAAAACCAGCCATTTCTGCCCACTTTCTTTATGTTCCATTCAGTAAATTACCTGGATCTTCCAATAAGTTCAAATAATAATAATAATAATAATAATAATAATAATAATAATAATAACAACAATAATAATAATGGCAGCCAAAGCCTCCCAGGTAATCTGGCTAGGACAGATATCTCTGCACCATTCTTAGAAGGGGGAGAGGAGGACAGAGTTTCCTTTCTGCATTAATAATAGCAGTTCATCACCACCCTCTTCCAAACAAAATAGTTTTCATTTTGATCACTACGAATTTGTAATCCATTCAGGATCTAATTTGTTTACAGCATTAATATATAAATGAGAGTAACTATAACTTCTTCACCCTGAATATCTTACTATTATACTGTATGGTTAGAATATAACATCCTAATTTAAGTTTAAAATAAAAATACAGTAATGAAACTTTGTATAAGTAGACAATTTATATTATTTGTGTAAAAGACATAGAGGACACTGAATGAGTCCAATATTATTAAGTCAGGAATGTCTCAATAATAGAACAAAATAAACTTTATAGAAACAACCTTGGAGCACCTTTTCTTCTAAGTGTTTGTGTATTTCTTAATACTAGCACTTACTGACAGGCTAATATCTGCTAAATCTAGTCCCTGATGGGTAGAGAAAGCATAAGGAATATGTTGAGAGACACCTTGTCGCAGTATCAGTGTAGTACACATCATTAAGTTGATAGGGAAGATGTCTTGCCTATTTCACTCTAACAGAGTGTCAGTGACATACATCATAGTTAAAATTAGACACAACAAAGCACTGCAATTTAGAAGTTTATATTTTATCCCATAGATTATTAAAATATTTTCATATCCTTAAACTATACAAATTATTTGTCAGGCCAATTAAGCCAAGGCATGTTTAAGACTTCATCAAACAAATTAATAATATTTAAGCATATTATTGAACCAAAAGAGAATCTTAAAAAACAATATATTTTCTCACTTAAATACTCTCATAGATTTTCCAAATTCTTACTAGTTGCACTAGTTTGGATTTCTTCTGAAAAAAGTATATTTTAAAAAGCTATTGGTTTTCTTAAACATTTACATTAAACACTTGAAAATTTAAAGTGTTTCTTATGAAGTTATGGAAAGGCAGTTTATTTTTTTCTACCATTAGTTATTTCAGTGTTCACTGAATGAAATAATTGCATTTATATATTTATTTTTTAATTTTATTTTCTTCTGCCTATATCCTCATTATCACAATTTAATCCACCTGGAACTCCACATCTTCTCACTTCCACTATTATTCTAAAGTGTATGGTAGTAAAATTCTTTCAAAAGATCTCAGTGGTAAATTGCAAGTTCCACCTTCTTCATTTCTTTTTAATACCCCATGAACCTAAAATTTACAAATTTTAAATAAACAAATATTTACTATTCATTACTTTAAACAATGTTTATATTTATGTGGATCAAAAATTTGTGTTTTTTAAGTGCATTTATAATATTGATTTCAATACTGTTGGTTTATTAGAATAGTATTGCTTTGAAGAGAATTTGAAATCAACATTTTTAAACCCAAGTTTATCTATTTGAAATATAAGCTATAAATAGTATGTTGTCATTATAAACTCTTTTATCTTCCAGATATCAAATAAGAAATTAAATCTCTGCACAAATTTCCATTTAATCTTCTAAGTTATTTACTTTTCAATAATTCTTCTGCACACAGCTATTTATGCAACACAGTTTCTATCATGTTATTAGGTTAAACTTGTTTCTTTAGGTAGATGTAATGAATAATATCTTCCCTCTTAATTATTTCTCCTGAGTATTAATGTAAATTACTTTTGTAGTTTAAATATTTTAAAATATGTGTTTTCTTACTTTTGTTATTGCTCAGGTTTATTCCTGTCTGTGAGATTAGAAACTTTTCTTGTTGAAGTACAGGCAGCAGATAGCAACAGATTACAAACCAGGGTCACTGCATACAAAGAAATAACTTACCTACTATACTGTCAGTCAGTCAGTCAATCTCTTAAAACCATTCTTTTGTTTCTTTAGTAGTTGTAGATAAGTATTACAATATATTAGATACTAGGCTGGATACTATATCCTTGAATTTATATGAATTTTGATATTTCTAGGTAGAGAATATGGACTTCTTTGATGAAGTTGTTGGAACCCTTTTGATCGTTTTTAATATTCTACTTAGATAGATATAGAAAGAAGTCATTCATAATTCTGAATTTTTCCTTATGACAAATACAAGTGGAAACTTGGGCTTCTTCATTATGTCCAGTGGAGATATTACTAATTAACGTTTGTGCACATTAATTATAAAAATATTTGCACATTGTATTGTTTTTTGTTTTGTTTTTAGGCCACACCCAGTGACAATCAGGAATTCCTCCTGGCTATGAGATCAGAAATAGCTCCTGGCGTGGGGGACCATATGGGATGCTGCAGGATTGAACTGCAGTATGTCCTAGGTGAGCCCCAGGCAAGACAAATACCCAACCGCTGGGCCACACATTGTATTTTAATGATATACTAATTATTAAAGAACCAATTGATTTTCTGGCATTAAAATATGTTTGGATATTAATTCCTTTGAATTTGATTTCATGGTGCTATTAAATATATAATTTTACAAAGCTTTATACATTTCTTAAAACAAAATATTAAAATATTAAAACAAAACAGATATCTTCAGCAGCACATTTAATAAAATTGCAATAATACAAGGAAGTTTAGGCTGTCCTATGCACAAGAAAAACAATGAAATTCACAAAAGCAGCAGTAACCCAGCATGGACCAAGTTTGGCAGAAACCCTGAGAAACAGAGGAATGAGTGTCCCCTTCCACCAAAAGCTTTCCACAAAATGCGGTGAGTTCATGTTGATCATTAAGCACAATGACAGTGAAGGAGAGAGTCAGAATGCCTCTCTGAGAGACAAGCTGGTGGTTGGGATGGGAGAGGAAAAATGGGAGAACATTAGGGGTGGGAAGAGTGCACTGGTAAAGGGTGGTTTATATTCTATAAATGAAACACTCAGTTACTAAGTTTAATGTATTTTATGAGAAAATGAATGAGAAGGCACTATAAAAAATGATAATGTGCCAAAACTGTATAGCAATGTGCTTGTATAATCCCATATTTGCTAAGTTAAATAAGTATAGAATTAACATAAAGAACAGTAGTATATTTATCTTTAATTTATATAATCAGGGGCTAGTGAGGTGGTGCTAGAGGTAAGGTGTCTGCCTTGCAAGTGCTAGCCAAGGAAGGACCCCAGTTCGATCCCTTGGTGTCTGATATGGTCCCCCCAAGCCAGGGGCAATTTCTGAGCGCTTAGCCAGGAGTAACCCCTGAGCATCAAACGGGTTGGCCCGAAAAAAAAACAAACAAAAAAATCTATATAATTAAATGGAGTAAGAAAACTTGGTTCTGTCATATTTTTTAAATAATATCAATATTAAACTCCCAATATAAATTCATCAAATTAGGTGTAAAATTATCATATAAGCCATTTTATCTCAACAATCAAAATCTATAGCAAAATGATCAATTAGTAATAGACAACTCAGTAAACCTTTAAATAAATACTCAATTTCCCAGTGTAAGATTTAATCATTTTCATAATTAAAAAAACAATTTTATAAGATAATTTCATTACCATTCACTTGTAACAAGCAATAATAATTAAATTATTTGTACCTGCCAGGATGCAATCCTGGTGGAGGTGGGCACCTGGGCACAATGGTTGTAGTATTGGTGCTGGAATATTAAATCCAAGAAATAACTTTATTATAATCAACTTTGTAAGCCATGGTGTTTAAATAGAAAGAAAAGAGTAAAAAAAAAAATTATAGGGTTGGAGTGTTAGTACAGCAGGTTGGGTGTTTGTCTTGACTCGATGGACCTGCGTTTAGTTCCCAGCATCCTATATGACCCCTCAAGCCTACAAGGAGTATTTTCTGAGTGCATAGCCAGGAGTAATCCCTGAGTACTTCTTCCCCCATAAAAGGGTGTATCCATTAAAAAAAAGAGAAAAGAAAAAAGAAAAACTTTCAATATATAAATTATGACATGAAACTCTTTTTACTTTGGGCCACACCTGGTGATGTGATGCTCAGGGGTTGCTCATGGCTATGTGCTCAGAATTTGCTCCTACCTTCGGAGACCACATGAGATGCCAGGGAATTGAACCATGGTCTATCCTGGATCAGCTGCATGCAAGGCAAATGCCCTACCACTGCACCATCGCCCCAACCCATGACATAAATTTTTTTGTGTGTAGGCAAGGTACACAAAAGTAGATGCAGTGTATGATTTTGATATCAGAAAAATATTATGAGGCAAATTTTGAGCCAAATAAACAAAATTTGAGTAAAATATTGGGAAATGCAGATGAGTAGATAAAGAAACACTTGTATAACTACACAATGGAATACTATGCAACAATAAGGAAAAATGAAGTCATGAAATAAGCTTATATATGAATGGATATGGAGAGTATTATGTTGATCAAAATAGAGGGTTAGACTAAAACAATAACATTTATGTAGGATTTAATGGGGAAAAGTTATTGTGGTTATAATATCAAAGACAATAAAGACAAGGACTTGGAATACTATTTCATTGTACAAAGCTTTGCACAAATAGTGGGAAAGTGCAATTGGAGCAAAGGAGGAACCAGTATAAAAATGATAGTTGGAAATGATCACTGGACAAGGATTGGGAAGTGGAAGAATATAAAGTGATAGGCATGATAATTCCCACTAACATTACAAACCACAGTGTTTAAAAGAGGGGAGACAGGAACTCTTATCCACTGCTGGTGGGAATGTGACTAGTTCAACCTTTCTGGAGAGCAATATGGAGATTCCTCCAAAAGCTGGAAATTGAGCTCCCATAAGATCCAGCTATACCACTCCTAGGAATATACCCTAGGAACACAAAAATACAATACAAAAACCCCTTCCTTACACCTATATTTATTGCAGCACTATTTACCATAGCAAGACTCTGGAAACAACCAAGATGCCCTTCAACAGATGAATGGTTAAAGAAACTGTGGTACATATACACAATGGAATATTATGCAGCTGTCAGGAGAGATGAAGTCATGAAATTTTCCTATACATGGATGTACATGGAATCAATCATGGTGAGTGAAATAAGACAGAGAGACAGAGAAAGACGGAGGATGGTCTCACTCATCTATGGGTTTTAAGAAAAATGAAAGACATTTCTCAACAATTTTTAGAGACAAAAGAGGACAGAGCTGGACTTTACAGCCCAGTTCATGAATCTCACCACAAAGTGATGAGTTTAGTTAGAGAAATAACTACATTGCGAACTATCCTAACAATGAGAATGTATGAGGGAAATAGAAAGTCTTTCTAGAGTACAGGTGGGGGTTGGGTGGGGAGGAGGGATATTTGGGTCATTGGTGATGGGAATGTTACACTGGTGATGGGGGGTGTCATCTTATATGACTGAAACTCAACCACAATCATGCATGTAACCAAAGTGTTTAAATAAAAAATATTAAAAAAAAAGAGGGGAGAAAGGAAGTGAGAGTGAGTGGGAGAGACAGAGTGAGAGTGAATGCATGAGTGAGAGAAACAGAGAGATAAAGAGACTGGAGAGAGAGAGAAAGAGAGAGAGGACAGAGCAGAAAACTGTTCCATTAGCAGGAGAGAGAGAGAAAGAGAGAGAGAGAAATAGAGAGAGAGAGAGTGAGCGAGCAGAAAACTGTTCCATTAGCAGGCAAAGGGAGGAGCACAGGAGGGAAAATAAGGACACTGTAGGTGGAAATGTGTACTGTAGAAAGGTGTTGAACGTTTCATAACTAAAGTTAATAATTTATAACTTTGTAGCTATTTAAAAAACTGTATTATGAACAACCTTGTACCCATAGTGTTTAAATTAAGTAATTGATAATAAAAGTAAGGTTATACTATAGAACTACATAAATGTCTAATTTTCTATTATATAATTTTATTCTAAGTGCTTTGTTTGTTTGTTTTGGTTTTTGGGCCACACCCGGTGACGCTAAGGGTTACCATTGGCTCTGAGGTCAGAAATTGCTCCTGGCTCTGGGGACCATATAGAATGCTGGGGAATCAATCAGAGGATCTGTCAGAGGTCAGCCACGTGCAAGGCAAACACCAGACCACTGTACCACCAATCTTATGGGTGTCCTGCAGGGACACCAATTAAGATGTGGTTATTCTTTCTTGGAGGGAGATGGCACAAACACAAAGGCACAAAGACAGATATGGAGACAGACAAAGACAGACACTGAGACAGACAAGAGTGAGAAAAGCCAAATCTGAATCCAATTCCAATTTATTTAAACTCAAGGCCTGACATATATTTTTTGTGGGCATAGTTCTGCTCATATCTATAGAACAGGCCAGATTGTTCAAATAACATGACCCATTAGCAAAGGAGATGGAATGTGCGGATAATGAGATCTGTCTCTATCAAGTCAGGATGTACTGATAATGGAACCTATCTCCGGCAGGTGGGATATACAAATAAGGTGACCTTAAATGTTTACATTTAATTCTTGAGGTTACCTGTTTTGGGCATAATCACAAGGTCCTTCATTTTAACTAAGTATTCTGCCTGTTCTAAGGAGCTCCCTACACACTCCATCCTCTCTAAGTGTATTTTTATTTTAAAATATAGACAACAGTTCTTTATATATATGTATGTATATAAATTATTTATTTAATAATCATAATTATAAGCATAATTGTAGTTGGGTTTCAGTCATAAACAGAACATACAACCTTCACCAGTGCAACATTCCCACCACCAATGGCCACTCTTCGTCTTTCCCAACCCCTTCCTGTATCAAGACAGGCATTTTACTTCTCTCTCATTACGATAGTCATGAATGTTGTTAGTATAATTATTTCCCTAACTACACTCACTACTTTTTGTGGTGAGCTTCATATTGTGAGCTAGTCCTTCTGGCCCTCATCTTTATTGTCTCCAGGCATTAATACAATAATTTCCTAAATTTTTCTTAAAACCCATAGATGAATGAAACAATTCTGTATCTATTTCTCTCACTCTGACTTATTTCACTCAATGTAATAAGTTCCATATAGGATATGCCCTACTGCTTGTGCCATGGCTCTGGCCCCCAGTGTTATTCTTATATTACTTGTATTTGGGGGGGGATGTTGAGTGATGCTCAGGATGCCCGGGGTTGAAAAGAGATTCGTCCTGGATCAGCTCCATGTAAGGCAAAGGTCCTGCGCCATCATTACAGACCTTCTTATATTGCTTTTTTATTGAAGAGGGCAAGTGGAATATGGATAAAATGAATGTTTACCATGAAGACAATGTTCCTAACATAATGAGATGAGTTTAGGTTTCTTTGTTTGTTGTGATATTCTATCTTATTCTTAAAATTCTTGTGAAATTTTAATGTGAGTTATTTAGTAAATATAATTTATAAAAATGAATGATTAAGTCTAATACCGCTGTGTAAGTTTATTTTGTATCAAGTTTATTCTGTATCTGCTGTAAGAATAATGGAACCACTAGGGATTCATGTTTACAACTGTCCTTTAAAAAGACAATGGTAAAGAATATAAGAAAAAACTGAAATATTCAGACTCATAGATGTTCTGGGATGGGGCAGGCGCAGCAGGCATAGCAGTTGGGCATTTGCCTTGCACACGGACCATCCAGGATGGACTTTATTTCAATCTCTGGCATCCTATATGGTCCCCTGAGCCAGGAGCGATTTCTTGGTGCAGAGCTAAGAGTCATAGGGTGTGCCCCCCACCAAAAAAAAAAGCTAAAAAGAAATAGATGTTCAGGGATAAGGAATATGCATGAAATTATTCCATGTGTTCAAATTATTCTTACTGCATTCTAAGCCATAGAAAATGTGTCTGGTTACAATTAGTGCTTATTATTCTTAATTATAAGTAGATAAAGTTGTATGAGAACATGGACTGAATAAATAGCATTTATAACTTGGCCTTTCTGGGAAATAGAGATCTTCCCAGAATATAAATCTAAAGCCCCAGAATTGAACCAACGTGTCTCAAAGGCATCAGACAATCAAAGCAACATATATAAAAATAAATGATTAATTCTTCTATGAATTGAAATATATCCTCTACGTAGCCAGAATGTCAACATCAAAACTAGATCTGGCCATTTTCCCTTTGTGTCTATGGAAGATTTTACATAGTTTTTATTAATTATATATGTATACACACACACACACATATATATATATACACAATTGATAATCATTTCTTATCTCCAATTAAAGTGGTGATTCAGTAGCCCACCAGATAAATTTTCTGAATTTTTCTGGCACAGATAAATTGATAACCCCACAAAATTCTATCAAAAGGTTTGCTGTGGAAGATTTACCCCTGCATAGAAAGTTGAGGAAATTCTGAAGAGTTATTTCTTAAATTCATGTCATGCAAAAAAAAAAAATCATGTCATGGTACTGACATTATGTTCCCTTCATATGTTTGGCCTTAAAATTAATTCTCCCTTCTGCTGATATTCACAGGCAAATTATAGTCTTTATTAAAACCCCTTTACCTGGATAATATTTAGCACCCAATAAAAGATAATTTTTTTCTCTCTCTTCATAGTGCCCTAGCAGCCTTGGCTTCTGGAATACAATGGTGTAGCCAGAATGCAGATTCTGGGCTATTGATATTTCCCAGGAAAGAAGAGCACACCTTAGGGGATTTAGTTCTTTCTTTCACTTGACCTCTAAAATAATAGAGCCCATCCCAGTGAAGATAGAATTCCTAGATTTTTTTCTACTTCTCACTAATCCCTTATTTTGCATCAAAAATTAGTTTGCAAGGAACTGCCTTGAGTTGAGACCTTCTCTCTTGTAACTCAGAACTCACTGCTTACACCCATAGCTTGATGTATTGTTTATTATTAAGCTCTGCTTCATAATTGTAAACATCCTTTTCAATACCTATGACTGGCTTTTACCCCTTAAATACTCATAGCTTGAAGAGTAAATTTGTAACATGCTTACTAGAAAGTGTTTCCCCGTACATTCATTGTGTGGTCTCTCATCATTTCTTTATATTTAGCCATTCATGTATCCATCCTCTTCAAAGAAGACTCAAAGAAACCCTCTAATGATTCTGAACTCCAAGAGCCAGTCCACGAGATCTGGTGAACCAAAGTTAGCCTGCAACAACATATTTTAACTTTATTGATAGAAACATTTAAATAGAACAGACTATTAAATTTTTGTGATAAACTGGAAGATAGTTGAACATCTTGACTTAAAACTTCAAAATAAATGAATAAAGGCATATACTCAAATCCATTTTTTTTTATAATCTGACCAATTAAGATGTCTAGTAGAAAAATTACAAACTTTGTCTTATTTGTATGACTTCTGTAAAATATTAAGAGAAATATTATTCAGTTGCCAGACTGGATTGGATAGATGTGGTATTCTATAATCTTTTCTATTTCTCTATTTTATTACATAGAGTTTTGTTAATTCTCCCTCTTATACATTAGGTAATGCTGATGCCAAGACTGCTTCTAACAACTTGCCTGATAACTATGATACTCTGGGTGGAAGAATTTAATTAAAAAATGCTCTTTGCTTCTTCCATTGCATTTGGTGAGACAGAGTTTCCCTCCTCTAAAGACCAAATTAAACATAAGATGATTAGAATAATCTTAATATTTGTACAACAATTAAAGTTGGCGATGGTATGTAATTTTTTAAAATGACTATTATTACTTCCCATTTAAGGAAGGCACACACCAAATGTGGTTTTTTCCTTCCCTGGTGCAGTGCCTTTCCTCTAAAAGAATTATTTGCCAAAAGGCCCGCTTAGCGAAGTCAATCATTTGACCCTTTGCGTGGATCATTGGCAGTAATTCCAACATGGCTGTAACATTACATTTTTTTCTCTATTTGGCCACTATAGAAATCCAGTCTCACCTCTCCTACAGACAAAGAAAAGTCAGTACCAAGAGCCCACCAAAAGCTTCCTGCTGGCTAGTTCGTATAACCTGGCACCAACAGCTTGTTTTTCTAAGTCTAGCTCTATGATGGTAAACAATTATTTCCATCCCCCCTAAAATCTATTTTGCGGCTACTACATAGACATCAAAAATATCTCTGTCTCTCACCTCCTGGTTTCTTGAAAAACCTGCTTTTTGCTAAACCAAAAACATCCCTGGCTCCGGTTTCACTGCCCTCCAGCAGAGTTCTTTCTCACCTGAAGAACAGTCTTTTAAATGTAAATTTAAGGTCTGTTTTCCCATTGTACAGCTCTCCTGCTCTTTGAGAACACCTTGCATACCAGAGTCTGTCCTTATAAAATGTCATTGGCTGAAAAATCAATTTGTCTCTTGTCCCTTGGGCGAGGGTCCCCATATAATGTATTTTGTGTGGTCTCATTTATTTCATATTTGTCCACTCGTTCTCACGTTTCTCTCTCCATGAAAGGTTTCCGGACCACACGAAGGTTCTGCTTAGCAACACTAACCCGTCTGCAGCAGACTATCTTTTTTCTTTTTAGATTTTGGGCCACACCCCATGACTCTCAGGGGCTACTCCTGGGTCTGTACTCAGAAATTGCTCCTGGCAGGCACGTTGGACCATATCGGATGATGGAATTCGAACCACCATCCATCCTGCATCAGTTGCATGCAAGGCAAATGCCCTACTACAGTGCTATCTCTCTGGCTTCTATCTTTTTTTAATTTTATTTCTATGGGTTACTCTTAAAGAAATACTACTGGTTTAAACCAGCATTTCTTAGCCATAACCCAAATGGACATCACTCCTGAGTCCTCCCAGATATCCGAAAGGTGCCACATGTAAAAATTGTGTCAATTGGAAAAGCACAGTATATAGATTAGGGGAGACAACAGGTAAGATGTGGAAAATGGGCTATATAAAGGAAACATGTTCAAACAGGACCATGGCACCAAAAGTTTGAGAAACACTGGTTTAGAAAATCACTTCACAACTTACTGTTTTTTTCCTATTAATACTCATGAGCATAGTAGAAGAATACAGTAACTCGAAATTTGGTAGCTTCTTCTCTTAATCTGGATCTGCTATAAGAGAATTAGAAGGTTCTTTGAAATAAGAGATAATAGCTCTTTATTTAATTTAAGAAAGTGTACAAATGTTGAGTGGTTTAACTTTTTACATGATTTAAGAAATCACTTAATTTTTTCAAGTGGATGGTTGGATAAATCCAGTCAGGGGTATATCCTTGCTCTGTGCTCAGAAATTACTCCTGGAAGGCTCAGGGGAGCATATGAATGCCAGGTATTGATGTTGGCTTTGTGCAACATACATACCCTACTTGCTGTGCCGTCACTATTCCCCCTCTTAACTTTTAAAAAACATTATTTTATATTTTTAATGTGAGAGCAGTTTGACTTTCTAACAAAACTAAAGAGAAGTAAAGCAATGCCCCAAGTCTCTCAAATGTTTGAGTTCCATGATTATCACCACTCACAAAAATGATGTATACACATACACACACACACACACAAACATATATATATATATATATATTCTATAACACAGTATACTATGGTATTTTCAACCTTCCTTAAATATAATATATTAGATATAATATATTTTAAACCAAAGGCAAAAGTCATTACACACTTTAATCTTAAAAGGTCATAGTTTACCTTAGGAATCTTTCTTAACATTGTTCATGTTGAGGTCAGATAAACTATACTTATATTTATTATTATACTTTAAAAGCATTTTTACATTTCAAAAATTTATTTTAGTTCCTTTTCTATTATGCATTTTGATGAAAATCATTAACTTTATACTGCCTTTATAATTTTGTCTTTTCTATTTATTACATGTATAACGTGAAATTATTTTATAATATTGGAATAAAAAGATATTGAAAAGTCCGGACGACCCGACCCCCCCAGTTGCCCAGCACAGAATAGTGAAAAAGGCACGTGCTCAGCAAATTGCAGGCAAGTTCCAATTTTAATCTTATCGATCAGAGGTTCGAAACGTGCTCAGAGCAGAGCAGAGGTTGCGAACCCCGAGGTCTGAAATCAGGGGGTTTTTATACAGTTTTCAGGTGGGCTGTGTTATTTTTACAGAGGAAACAGGAATGGGCTTTGATATGGGGGAATCCGGAGGTTTTGGGGGTAGGTGTGAGTAGGGTCCAGACTTCAAGTCTCCAAGTGAGCGGGATTCAGACATTAAGTCTCCAAGATGTCTTCAGGACAATTAATGCAGGGTCTGTAAAACCATGGGGAGCCAGCAAATGGATCAGCATCTGTAACTCAGTAGATAAAAGACAAGCAGGTAGTTAACACAGAGGGGAGGGTGAGGGGGGAACATTGCTTGTATGAGAAAGAGACAGACAACTCCCATCAGGAATGTGTAGGGGAAAATATGTTTTTTCACTTCTTTCATTATGATCCCTTTTCATAGTTGCTAATTTTCTTATTATATGCATTAAATTACCTAATAACATTTTTAAATATGTTCCCTTTCCATTGTAGCTTATTTTCCTTATTATATGCATTAAGTTATCCCAAAATATTTTCTTTTTCTTTGCTTGCTTATTTTTTAAATACTGAATATTATTCCTTTATCACATGTACATTTTATTTACTATCCTATGGCCTCTCTATATATAAATATTACCCTACAGAAAAAAATTTATTCCAAGTTTGAAAAGCTTAAAATAATTTTGCTTGCCATAAGCATCCCTGTATGTTGCTTTATGAAAATAATATTCTCAACTTTACTTATCTTAAGTGTAATTAAGAGTAAATTTTTTTAAGATATTGCAAAAAACTGTGTCTTTACCATTTTGCATCCCCACTGGCAATAAATGGGAATATATCTTTCTACAAACCAAACCAACTGTTCTAATTTTTATCTATTCTGATATATATATATACATATATACAGTATCATCTATTTTCAATTTGCACTTTTGAGACACACATCTTCTGTGTTTCTTTGGTAAAATATCTGATAAAGTCTTTGTTTCTTTTTTTAAATGGGTATTTTCTTATTGCTCAATATTGATAGATCTCTGTATATTTTTAGATGCTATTCCTTTATTAAATGTGTGCTTGGTAAATATTGACCTTTAGCCTTTGCTTTCCCTTCTTATATCCTGTATGTATCTTTTTAAAATAAGTATGCTTAATTTTAGTGAAATGCAATTTTTCTTTGATTATTCTATCTTTGGTTTTAAATGTGGTATATTCTGAAAAGGGAAAACAGCCCCCCCCCACCAACCTTGGTGGGTGCCCCGCCCTTTAGGGAAGTTGTCACGGCTTTGGCCCCACCCTTAAGGAAGTCGTCACTGCCTCGGCCCCACCTCTACCCCTACCTCACGAATCATTGGTGTTATTGTAGCGGAAGTCCAGCCCTCAAGGACTCTTCTTCCCCTCCCACTTCCCATCCTATATAAGGGGGTAACGAGGGACCCATGAGGTCTTTGGTTCTGGTGGGAATTCATAGACCCTGACCATTCATAATGGTCAGTATTAAAAGCACTTTTTAAAGCATCTGCTGGAACTCATAAGCCTCTTCATTTCTCTGCGCCGGGTAACTAAATTAGGACTTTCGAACTTTTCATTTTGGCGAGCCACCAGGAGTCCTCATTCCCGGCACGGAGTTATGAATAGGTGTCTGGTGAGTTCTGATGTGTATGTGTGTGTGTGAAAGCGCGCGCTTTGCTTCATGTCTGTCTGAGTTTGTGGTGGCTTAAGCTCTTTACTCGATGTGGAAACCGAGTAGAAGCAGACTTTGTTTCATAGGGGGGTTAGAGTCCCCCCGGGTGACTAAGGAATCTTCCACCTGATGCGTTTCCAGGTGTGTGTGGTTCCCCATCTGATGCGTATACCAGGTGGGCAAGAGGTTGACGAACTTTGGCTGCTTAGGTCACGACCCTGGTGGTACCCCAGGGGTTCAGTAAGAGCGGCGGGAAGACGTTCCCGCTGCTGCTAGAGAGGTTGTCTGCTTGTGATTTGTGGAGCTCAAGAACTTGGTCACTGGCATAGTTGTCTGTCTAGGATTTATTGTGGAATGCAGAGATTACTTGAACGCATTTTGCTTGGTTATTTGTGGCGCCACGCTGTCTGTTTGTCTGTCTGTTTCTTGTCTGTGTGTTCTATGTTTTTTTTTTTGGTCTGACCACGGGACGCAAGCCCGACCCCCTCTCAAGGGCCGACCCCTGGGGAAAGGGGCCGACCGCTGGTGAGCCCGCGTCTCCCTCGCCCGTCAGTCGTCCCAGCAGCGAAACGCGCAACCCCCGCCGCCCGCGGCGCGGCGAGAGGGCACCCGAAACCCGCCTAACCCGCTCCCCACCCAACCAGGAAGCTGGCGCATGCAAGGTCCACGCTAGGGACTTGGCGGGGGGGGGGGGGGTGTTGGAAATTGCAAATCCCAGATTTCTCAAATGGCCATCGGGAATAAATTTTCCTGGAGAATTTCTGAACTTTGCAATTCCCCAACTATCCTGCCATGCGTTCAGGCCAAAAAGAGCAACTGGCCGTTTTTTTTTCTAGCCGAAAAAAAAAAAAAAAATGCTTTTTAACTCACCACGTGGTGAAGAAATTCACCACGCCCCAGGGCAAACTATTGTCCTCCCAGCTCCACCTGGCTGAGGAATGTAGGTCATTTACATATCAAAGAAAAATCTAGCAAATGGTTTGAAAGTCAAAAAAAAAATTTTTTTTTAAGCATTTAAATTTCTAACTTAAAGGTTTCTTAAAAAAATTAATAAGAAAATGTTGCAAATTACTGTTGTTATTTTTGTTTGTTTTTCGGTGCACGTGAAAATTTTTAGCAGCGAAACCACTGCAAAAAAATGAGTGGCGAAGCTTAAAAAAAAAAAAAAAAAAAGGGGAGGAAAAAGAGAAGGAGCCGAATGGTAGGGCGTTTGCCTTGCATGCAGAAAGAAAAGTGGTGTAAAAAAATTAAAAATGTGTAATAAAAATGTGTATAATCAATCTAAATAATTATTAATATGTCTCTAGGTTAAAAAAAAATGTAAATGTTTTTAAGCATGTTCTACCAAAAGTAGTAAGTATTCATTCTTTCTGGTTTTCAACATTAATTTGTGTAACGTAAATTCCTGGTGTTTTCTGTTTAGAAAACTAAGTGAATTTCTATATTTAGAATTAAGCATAATTAAAATATTATTTTGCAATTTTTCATTATATGTTACCAAGAACATTAATATTTGTATCACAGGAGGTTTTATAAAATTGGTCATGGTTTTATTTAAAAATGTATAAAATGTTTCGTTGCAGAAAAAAATTCTAAAATTATCTAAGTAATTTAAGTAATATTTGCTTTTTCTCTTCTCCCAGAACCTTTTAGTACCATTTATGTCATGGCATCATGTTGCTTTGCACAGAATACAAGCAAATGGCTTTTCTCTCTGCATGGGGAGTAGTCCTCATGCAAACAGAAAATCAAAAAAAAAATTAGTAAGGGAACCCCAAAGCCCTCTTTCAGAGGAATAATTGGAGTTGAGGCGGTGTGACAAGCAGGCACCGGCGAGAAACTGAAATAAATGGCCTGAGTAAGGAAATTGAAGATTTTCCTAGAAGATTATCACAGCCTGTGGGCCCTGCTCTCTCCCTCAAGCTCAGAAGAGAATTCGAGGTCAGTCTCTTCCAAACCTGGAGAGGAGTGGAACAGACAAGTCACCTCTAAAAATTCCTGCAGAGGGTGAGATGCCCAGCCAGAAGAACCTCATGCTGAACCGACCAACTCATCAGCCAAACCTGAGTGACTGTGAAAAACCTGCAGTGTCCACAACCTATCCTCAGAAAAGCTCTGTAAGTAATGGGGGTGCCCCAGATGGAGATTTCTCCAACAGTGCTGTATATGTGCAAAGAAAAAAGCCAAGTTATTCAAATACCGGGTAAGGTACAAGGTAAAGGTGGAGAGAAAAACCATTTTTGGTAGCTAATTAAAATTCTAGTGGGCCTAATTTAAAACCCACTTCTTTGAAGTAACTTATGTAAAAATGCTCTTACTAGTTGTATTAAACCAAATCATAAATTGTAAATGCAAATGTTAGTCTAACTAAAGTAACTCAAAACTGTGTTTATTCATAATGCTATAATGCTTTGTTTTCTGTTAATTAATTTGTGCTATCATTACAGACAATAAGAACAGCTGTGCCATTCAAGTTGTGCTATTTACTGCTCCAAGGCCTGAGTGGGTTAAGTAATATTCCCCTGTATAATTAATCTAATCCTTTTCAGGTGTTAAAACTGCAAAAGTGAACCAGTTAACTGCTCCTTTAGGGAAATATGAGATTTCACCCTATCTAAAGATTGAAACTGCAGTCCCCTGTCAGCCTGAAGTAGCTACAGAAGATTGATCTTCGACCACGTTCCCTCTAATAACTTCTAGGGTAATAAAATCTCTAAAGCAAAATGGTCATCAAAGAAAAAAAAACTATAAGGGGAAAATAAAGGCCGCAGAAATTAATAAGCCAAGTTAACTACTAAGAATAACATTATGCCTATCTATCCCAGAGGTTAAAGCAGGTAGCAAAAATTATGCTTCTCTTGGTAATGTTAAAAAGTAAAACAGTCATTAATAAAAATAAAATTTCTTCATCTCTGTCTAACCCAGTGCAGGAAAGGCAACTGAAGTTTAGGGCTCTCTACCCCAACAGCTGTTTAAGTTGCAGAAATGAAGAAAAGAAAGCAGAAACCTCCTTATTTTCGTTGTGGAATTCACAGCCTATGTGAGAAGAACTGCTGTCAAGGTGAACTGCATGCTTCCTGGGTTCACGCCTTCCATCTAAAACCTGAAAAGTGAAGCACACTGAGAATCCTCTCAAGATACGGGTCCGGCGGGCACACTTCAGCCCTAATGCACTCACTAACTCTGAAAATGCTCTCCCTGGCACTTGCTAAGGAAGGGCTCGAACTGCTTACCTCCGGTCCTCTACTTCCCATGTGTGTGTTTGGGGGAGCCGGAATGGGTGTGTAAAGCAAAACCTCAGCCTTTAACTCCCTCTTGGGGGTGGGGGAAATTGGCCTCTGGCTGTCCCTGTCTCACTAGGTAATCTAACCTTTGCTTCTTCTAGCTGTACTTATGTCAAAAGGTAATCCCGTTTAGCTTTAAATCTTCTGTTTGCTATTCATAACAGCACCAAATCTGTAAACCTGGGTCAGGTAAAAGGTACTCAGTGCTCAAAAGTCCTGTCTAATCCCTCTAGCCCAGGGTATTTACCTCCGAAACGGATATAAATATGTGGTAAAAATTTGGCTTATGCATCCCAGCATTAGTGCTCCCCAACATTAACATCATCCCAGGAACAGAGCCCATCCCTCTGCCTAGCATACATTTCTTAGGCACTCCTAGGTCTGAGCACTCTACTGGTAGGGCTCAAAAGTTGCAGGAAAATTGGTAACTGGAAAAGCAAAACTAGCAGGGCTAAACAGAAATAACAAACTCTCACAAAAGTTAATTTCAAATGTGTGGGACAGAATCAAGCACCATCAAGAGTAGCTGGCCAAGATACAAAGCTATTAAATGGTCCCTTATGGTCTTTATGGAATGGAATTCTCCCCTATCTAATACTCCTACTGGGGCCCCTCCTAAGCCTTTTTACTTCTGGTAGCCATTGGCCCATGCAGGGTTAGCTCATGCAAATAATTATAACCAGTAATATCAAAAAGTAAAGGCCCCAAAATCACATTGGCTTCTAGGATTAGAAGCCTCCAGTACAAGAAGTGGGGATTGAAAAGGGAAATCAGCCCCCCCCCCACCAACCTTGGTGGGTGCCCCGCCCTTTAGGGAAGTTGTCACGGCTTTGGCCCCACCCTTAAGGAAGTCGTCACTGCCTCGGCCCCACCTCTACCCCTACCTCACGAATCATTGGTGTTATTGTAGCGGAAGTCCAGCCCTCAAGGACTCTTCTTCCCCTCCCA